>NC_089812.1:5940744-6150744 GCF_029633855.1 Hoplias malabaricus | reverse complement strand
ACCATGACCTCTGGGGTTTACATTATATTATATATTATTATTTTAGACCAAACATAGACAAACAGTCTAAACAACTTGAGTTATCTGCTGATCACTGTTCTCTGTGTTATAAATCCATACATTTATCTGAGTAATGGATTTAAACTACTCTGTGCTCCTCTGGTCATGAATAGCATTGATAGTTGAACATAATCACATATCCCCACTGTCCATCTCCGTGTGTGTGTGTGTGTGTGTGTGTGTAGCCAATAGAACTCTTCTAAAATGACTCTGAATTAAACCTTTTACATCAACTTCCATTAAAAGATAATTATTTTCTTCTTTAAAATCACTGTTTTGACTCCTTTTTAATCTTGGAGACACCAATGTGTCTACTTCTGCTACTGGAAGTCAAATTTACTCTGAACTCTGAATGTGCAGAAGCCCAAAGACATACACGACCACCAGGTGGCACTGTGGCTCCATGCAAACAGGGTTTATGTGCAACGACTAAGTGCCTTCAAGCAGAGTCCAGCCTTGCTCTTGCTCTATGGAGTAATGATTGTAGACTGGTGCTATTATCTTCTTATTGCCCCTGTCATTGGGAACTCATCTGCCTTTGAAGATCAAAGTGGCCCATCCGGCTCTTTGAGTACCGCCACAGATAACCGTAATGTGAACTTCAAATAGGACAACCATGCACAGCATGCATCTGTTGGCCTCTTATGACCGCTCCCCATCTGCCCTGCAGTTACACAACTTTCTTTTAGATTCAAATGCATATCAAATATTATTCAGCAACTGTAGGTTATACCTGTCTACGTGATCAAACCTTGTGCAGCTGAAAAGCTGTATCTACTTTAAAGAACACACTCTTTTGGAGCTGTACATTAGTTTAAGGCCTGGAACTAGGGGACCAAGGCAACACCAGTGTCCATGGGCAAGATCCCAAACGCTGCCTACCTGCATCTATAACATGAATTTAACTTCATGTAATTCGCTTGTAATATGATAAAAAACATCGGGCAAATGCTGTAAAAAAAATACAAAAGCACGGTGCAGCCCTTTCCCTGGTTTTAAAGCGAAGCCAGGATGGGAAGATAAGGTTTTTGCTCATTTCAGGATATGAGTGTGCCCTGTGTAGCAGAAGACGAGAACACGGAAACTCCTCGAAAAAGCAGGCTCTCATGTGGCATGTGGCCAAATAGGCTAAAGAGGGCGGAGCTAGCAGCACATGTGGCCTGCTCTAGAGCCAGGTTGGGCTGCCTGATTGGGTGAAGGTAATCTGGGTCCAAACAATGCTAAGTGCTCTCGCAGGTGTGGTGCTGGACTTTGCTGTGTCTGTAAGTGAACGAATAAGAACATTGGTGACTGGTGGCATGTGCTCTTACTGTCAAAGGTTTGTGGTGCTTAGCGCTATAAAACAATCACATTTACTGTCTGTTTGCACTAACTTACCACGTTAAATTTAAAGTTGTTTAAACTTGTCTTTGCAAAAACTCAAGAGCAGAGCCAACTTTTGAAGAAGTACAATGACCATCATATTTTGTTTCCTTGCTTTAAACATTACAAGTGTTAAACCGCAGAACTCCTCAGAATAAAAGCATGCCTTGTACAATCATTTGCAAAAGAAAACAATGGCAGAACTTCAAATGTCTCCCTGCAGTCTTTGATGTGCCCTCCGCAGGTCATAAAACAATGACTTATGTCAAGTCGATGTTTCTTTTAATTCTGTTCATCCTTTTTTTTGTTAAATTATTTCTGTTACGTCCCCTACTGTGTGTTCATGTACTGTCCCCTTAAAAACACACAATAAAATCTGCTACATGGAAGCAACATGGAGGAGAACCTAAACACAGAGGCCATCCGAGCAACTCCAGCACCTTGTAACAAAGCGAAATGCTGTGTTGTCACTTGGACATGTTTTGACTCTAGTGAAGATGACGCTGAGCTTAAAGTAGAAATAACGAACAAATGTAAACACTGGTGGTGTTTTTATTTATTTTTTTATTTTTGGTCTGTAGGCACAGACCTGAAGCAAGTCACCTAATGTGAACACTGCATGGCTCATAAAGAGTGTTGGGCAAGCTCACAGCTTATTTACAGCACTGTCCTGTCAGTGAACTATGAGCGTTAAACAAAAGCCAAATTATAATTCATTATTCATAATCAAGGTAAAATGTTCAATTAACTGTGACATTGATTGGTGTCATATCGCCCAGCGCCACGTTTAAGTCTGACTCTGATGAACCGAGTGTTCTTTTTATCGATGGCACTGTTATTGCCGTATGTTCACCGCTGTTAAAAATTTGAGGACGGTGTCGACTGATGGATCAGTCAGGGTTTGGTTAACGATGTCTGTTTACAATGAGCTGTGAAATGAATTGTGGATCTTGAGACAGAAGAGTTCTAAAGTTGAAGTACTAGCAGTGGGTGCAGTGAATCTTTTTTGAAAAGCCTCTTTTTCTTGGCTTTTGAGCCCAACCCTCCTGCAGTTTCACCCAGCACTCCCGCCTCTGCAGCCTCTTTGCTGATCGTCCTTGAGTGGGGCGTCATTATCTGTTTTGAATTGAAACTCTAACTAGAGCTATCGTATGAGTTTTCTCTGGGGGGCGGGGGGGGGGGGGGGCACAAAGGGAGAGGAACTGATTTTCATTTCAGGGGGCCACTGTAAGTAAACACCAAGCAGCTCTCAGAGCTCCGCATACTTGAACGCCGACCAAATTTGCTTTCAACAAATCAGATTTGGTGTGATTTAAAACGCTTAGTTATGCAGGTTCCTGC
The DNA here is from genome assembly GCF_029633855.1 of Hoplias malabaricus. NCBI lineage: Eukaryota > Metazoa > Chordata > Actinopteri > Characiformes > Erythrinidae > Hoplias > Hoplias malabaricus. Next base: position 6,147,981 of record NC_089812.1, on the reverse strand, counting down.
CTTCAGGGATTATGGGGCAAGAGAGAGAGAGAATGAGGCAGGGAGGGAAGGAGGGAGGAAAAGGAGAGAAAGGTTCTCATGAGGCTTTGCTGCACATTTCAGTTTCTGCCAAGAAGCCCCGCTGTATGTGTGTTACTGTAGGCGTCGACGTTATAATAGTGCCAAGTATCAGTGGGGGGGACGGCAAGAAAATGTCCCATCGGGCCAATCAGAGCTCTGAATCTAGCACTCTCCAGCCAATCCGAGCATGGCACACATGCAAAACTGGTTGTTCTGTGGATGTGAGCCAATCCCAAGTTTCCTACTTTGTCGTCACTAGACAGGGTTATCAAAGTCCTCCCAAATGAAAGCTTATCGCTTAATTACAGGCAAATCTGAAAGCGAGTGCTCCAGTCTAGGGCAGCGGGCATTGTTTTTTTTCCGTATGGGGATTTTAATAGCATTTCACTTGGGCAAATAACCATTAAAAATAAATAAATACACAAATAAAACCTCAGTGCACTCCTTGCACTTATCAGAGAGATATAACCCTCAGTGGTTTCATCATTAGATGCATGATTCCTACCACCAGAGTCACACATGTTAGAAAAATGTCAGCAGGGTTTGATGTACAGGCTCGCACCTGAGTGAAGAATTTTGGGCCTCACTATTTGGGCAAGTTGGTACAGCTGCTGTAGGATGGCATTGCTTTTGGGTCCCAGCTTAAGTGTGTGTGTGTGTGTGTGCTGAGGTGACTGTTGTTGTGTCTTGCTGGTTAATTTTTAAACTGCCAGGCTCTACAGTAATGACAGACCAGCCTGGAGTTACTACTGTACTTTATGGTACATGGTACTTTATGGTCATTTTATGAAGAAAACCATGTATCTCTTTTTTTTTCTGTGGATCGGTGCCTAAAATGCACTGATGTTTTGATAAATGAAGCCATATTTGTGCCTTTTGTGCTCTAATTTTTCTTCAGGCACATGTTTCCAGATGGAAAGTATCTGTAGAAGTTAGAAGATGGGACTGCTCCTACTCCTGCTCACATTAGTAAGTCAGGACTACTTTGTATTCAAAAACAAAAACAGCAGTGGAGTTCTGTTATTGTCAGTGTCTGTTTTCCTTTTCACAAGGAAACATGCCACTCAGATTAATGGCGAACTGTCAGGAGCGGCAGCTCTTTTATGAGAGTCTTTCAGCAGGCATGGCTGCTGTTTCAGCTAGCCTCTTTTAATGGGATTAGTCTGTTCCCCTGCCACACAAACACACATTGACCTCCCTTTTCACAGCTGATCTGCCCAGCTGCGAAGCATCGTTAGATTAGAAGTCCCACCCGAAATCCCAATCAAAGACGAGCTGAACAACCTTCAGAAGACCTATGATTCAATGATGTATCAACTCCTGCACATTACCTCTCTCAGTCTTGGCCATTGGACTCTCAAACAGAGAGCATGGCCCTTTTTATGGAAAGCAATAATGCAGTATCCAGCTGAGCCTGAGAAACTATCCCTAACTTAAAAAAAAAAAGATGTAATTTCAGCATCCACCTTGGAGTTGGCGCTGGGGTCTGGTTCCACTTTGGATCATGTCATAGCATCGAGGTTAATGGACATACCGTTACCGTTTCTTGGGTGCTTTTGTTATGAATCACTTATGGATGTATATTCTGAAAGCATTCAGGGGAAGTCTCAGTGGTAGAATGGAAAATCATCTGTTCTGGTTCTGGCTCGAACCAGTGTCTAGGGCCATCGAGGATTGGAAGGAGAAGGTTGCAGGTAAGGCTCTCGCATCTAGGCCTAGTCCAAATGCATGGCGCCATTGCTGGACAAGGCTGGCTATGTGCTGTCCCCAAGAGCCCACACTGTATCCCAGCCCGGATGTGGGCCTTGGGTCGGAGTTGGACAAGTGGAAAAACTTAGTGGCCCAAATTAATTTTTGTTCATACCACTCACACCTATCAACATTTAATGGCGCTAAAGCAAGTAATCGCCAGTGCCATCACCCCTTGGGTATCTGTGTCCTCTCTGCCCTCCGTAGCAATGCCAAGTTGGAAGAGGTGGCAAAGACGGGCTAATAAAGTGCACATGGTTTTTATTGTGCGAGAGGCAAGGCCCCTTATGAAATCCCGCTCCAACAATAAAGGCCAGTGATCTGCTCTTTTCTCTGGGTCTGGGTTGACTGTGTACTTTTCAGGGGCATGGTAAAGGCCCAGAGGATCTTAAACCTGAATCCAATTCTTAAGGCTATGTTCAAGGCTGAGTTCCTTTCTGCTTTGTGTTAGGTGTCCTTTATTAACAAGGCCAGAATAAATTTGAGCATGGACTGTTGAGTCCTTGACTGGAACCATTTTTGGAAGACACTTGTTCTGTGGTAAATAGGGCTGCCAACCACCCCATAAAACAGGGTTTTTCGAACCATGGGTCATGACCTTTGTGTGGGCCATGAGCCAAAATAATGGGTTGCATAATGATAATAATAATTAACAAATAAATAACCCAGAAACTTTAACAGGCAAATAAACACACAATGGATATGTACACAAACACACCACTGCACAAGCTTTCATTTTGTATTTCTGAGGTTAGACTGTTAAGACGACTCCTGAGAATGCACTTCTCACTGGTCATCAGTCAAATGGATATGGCGATAATTTTTTCGCAAAAGCCAATTGCACAACCAATTTTGATGTCAGTCACTCACCGTAAGCCAATCAGCAGCCAGCATTAACGATCCACATTTAGTTCTGCAGCCAATGGATTCACAGCCCCTCTTACAGGGCTTAGTTTTGCAGTGGAAGGCGACAGGTCAGTGAGCTGAAACACTGGGGAACTTAAATATCTACGACTGTAATATTAAAACACTTTTTATAATATCTAGATTGTGTTTCCCCACCGTTTGCTAGCTCTGCAGTCTGTTTGTGCTCTGAAAAATGGTCTAATGTGTTTACAGGTAAACAAGCAAAGAAATAAATAATTAAGTTTGATTACGAATTAAAAAACAGATACGATAGACTTTGTCTCTCTGCTCATGGCACAAGAGGCCTCCAAACATTGAAGATCATGAAAAGAAATGAGGTTATTGCTTTATTCCTGCTCCATAGGTGGGTGAAATTGACTTATTTTTCATATTTCAGGTCATTTAGGTAGGTACCCACTCTAAATTTCAGAGAATAAATGTATATGAAATACAAATGGTATTTAAAAAACTGTAATTGGATCATTAGGTGGTTATGTTTCCACTGAAGAAGGAATCGGATGTCAGTTCCTCATAAGAAAACAGCAATAAAGTGTTAAATCATTAGACTAAATATGGCTAATACAACATAAAACGTATTTCCATTGATTTGATGTAGGTTACCATGAAAATATATGGATATAAAACTTAAATAGTGTAACATAATGAGTAATAGACTGTGTTTTAAACCTCATAGACCTATAAGATACTTTCACTCAGTATCTCTGTAATTAATGACCAAATTATAATAGTGCAATAGTTTTTAAAGTTGGTAAAGCATTGGCGAAGTACAGACTGTTCCTTTTCTTTGTATTTGTATTCATTTGGTTTGTAATCAATAGAATCACACTTAAGAACTACTTCTGAGGAGAATATTAAGAAGAGTGACTGCAGTGGAAAATTATATACAAGTTTCTCCTGATTGTGATTGGCTTGAGTAATAAAAAATGTGATTCACAACAATCTTAGCACCTTCTGTTTCTTGGTTCCTACATTGGTTACCATTACAGCCCCGGTCCAGTCCAACCCTGGTGTTAAAAACTGTGACTTCTTTTTCAGAAATGTCTAATCAGATGTTTAGCCATCAGCCAGCTCCGCGTGATTTGGAGCATGCAGCACTTATTAATGGGTTCAGCCCAAATAGGCAGCAACCAGAAAACCTGAAGTTCCTAATTCGGCAATGCAGAGTGTGAATATGCATGTATGCAAGTGTTTTATCGACTGAAGCCAGTGTGCTAATCACCCAGCTCAAATTCTACAGCTCTACACCATCAATTAATGACACTGGAATAAGATGAGCCCAAAATATTTGCACATTCTGTAAGAAGCAGAGAAGAATGTAGGCGCCGGCTGCAAGGAGATTAAGCACTAATTAAGAGTCTCCAACGCCATGACGGATTGGCAAACTCTGTATTGGCTTCGTCATGGAACAAAAATCTTTCTGATTTAACTCTGATGAAAAACCAAAAAACAAAAGGCCAGAAGGAGACAGCACATCAAAATGGATTATTTTCTCAAAGCTCACAAGGAAGAAACACTGGGAAAAATGGATGTCAAGGCCTTTTCCCAAAGACTTCCCGAATGTATAACTTGGCAATCGGACCACGTGTTTGTTATTGTTCAAATTCTTGTGAAATGTAACAGAAAACACATGAGTTGAAGCTCAGAAAAAGACTGAAGTGTCTTTAAAAATTAGTTTGTGGGGTGAATTGGTGGAATTGGTACCATCCGTAGGGCCTTTGCAGAGTCCCATTGTAGGGTTGGTTGGCATTAGTGGTTTAATGGATCACAAAACTCAGTTCGGATCAGATCACTGGTTTTGAGTCATGGATCAGATTTTTTCTGCCACCTGTGTCATATTTATGCAATTTACTCAATTACTATACTTTTTTCATCTTGCACAACATTTATGTGACTTATTGTAGCCTTATTTTCATTCTTTGTAGTAATATATCTCTACTATTTAACATCTGTATGTTGGTCTTGTCTTTTCTGTACTACGCTGCTGTTAAACACTAATTTCCCTCTGGGATCTATAAAGTTATCTATCTATCTGTCTATCTATCTGTCTATCTATCTGTCTATCTATCTATTAGTCTATCTGTCTGTCTATCTATCTATCTGTCTGTCTGTTAGTCTATCTGTGTGTCTATCTGTCTACCTGTCTGTCTGTCTATCTATCTATTAGTCTATCTATCTATCTGTCTATCTATCTATTAATCTATCTGTCTGTCTGTCTTTCTATCTATTAGTCTATATATCTGTCTATATATTAATCTATCTATCTATTAGTCTATCTTCTGTCTGTCTATCTATCTATCTGTCTATCTATCTATTAGTCTATCTGTCTATCTATTAGTCTATCTGTGTGTCTATCTGTCTACCTATCTGTCTGTCTGTCTATCTATTAGTCTATCTATCTATCTGTCTATCTATCTATTAATCTATCTGTCTGTCTGTCTTTCTATCTATTAGTCTATATATCTGTCTATATATTAATCTATCTATCTATTAGTCTATCTTCTGTCTGTCTGTCTATCTATCTATCTGTCTATCTATCTATTAGTCTATCTATCTGTCTGTCTGTCTGTCTATCTATCTATCTATCTATCTATATACAGTCTATATTTAATATCTATTTATATACTTGGCATGAGCAACGTATTGGAGATGATTGACTGTTTTCAGCATTAATATAAAGGCAGTTATCTTCTGAAGAACAGAGCTGTGTTTAAAAACATGATGTGGATAAATGAGGCCGAGATCCATGCTTCCTTTAATGTTTACGTATGCGTTGTGAGTGTGAACAATGAGCAGGTCCCCAGTTTGGCGGCCACCATACACAGTGACATCACCAGGGACCCATGGATATGAGTCTCCACGCGTCACACAGATTGAACCAGTGCAGCGCGCTCGATAGTATTTTGGATTTCATGGCACAAAGTTTATAATCTATCAAATTACTTTATCCACACGCTCTGTTCACAGGACACAGCTGCTCAGTCCGTATGTTTCCACCCACACACAAATGTTAAGCCTTTATTGATTGGTTTTGTCATACCCTGATGGGAAAGTGGTTTAAAAGCATAAAAGTTTTTGAGAAGTTTTGTTAGTAAATTTAATCCTTATTGTACCTGCTTCTGAGCTCCTGAGGTACAATTAAACACTGCTCCGTCTGCACCAGTAGCTACCCCAGTGAGGTTAAACCCTCTTTGTCTGCTTCAGGAGGTATTCCAGTGTGATTAAACCCCACTCTCCCCACACCACAAGCTACCACAGTTGGATTAAACCCTGCTCTGCTAACGAAACCAGTGCAAAACGCCCCTTGGAGGTTGAAAGTATACAAAAACATGATACAGCCCGACCCAGTCACATGGATACACCCAAGAGCAAACCGTGAAAGTTGTTCATCTTTTAAACAGCAACTTCCCTGACACTGATTTGGCTTGGACCGTATCATCATAAACTGCGGTGTTTAGCCCAAGTATAAAAGCTCAGCAAAGCCATAAAGACAACTTGCGATGTCTGGACGTCTGTAACACTGGGCCATTAAGCCATAAACCACAGTATTACTCTACATTGTCTGGGTACAATCAAAGAAAGGCAGCGAAAGATGAATCGAGATGGTTTGGCTGCTGTACATTCATAAACCTGAACGAGAGCTTCTGCGTTCCTCCTGTAAAACAAATTTCCCTGACACACACACACACACACACACACTTTCTGTTGGCGCGGCCCATGGCCAGAGCCCTTGGCAACACTCGCTCATTTGTGGTATGAGTTTGACGTCACAAACAGTTCAATTAGATTCCTTGAATGGTTTGTGTTTTCCTTCGCTCTTTGGCTTGTGTACTGTGTTTTCAGTTAGTGCTAGTGAGCTGAAATGTGTTGAAGAAGAGGGATCATTTGTGAAGGCCCCTGTATTCTCCCTGTACACTTGTCTTTGTCTGAGGTAATGGCACTGTTGCAGTGTATTAAAAATGACTGTTGTCATGTTATTTAACAGAATGTGTCCTAAAAATAACGTAGTTTGAAAATTGATTTATTTGTCACTGCATTCGTTATGAGCTCCTTCAAGGAAAAAGTGCTGCAAAAGGATGTGCATCGATTGATCTGCTTTTGGGGCTAATATTGCATCCAAAATATGTGTGAGTTTTGGTTTAAATGACACAAATGTGTGAATTTTCGTGTGTGAAAAAGCAGTTTCAGTCAAAGCACAATCACACACCAAAAATAAACAGTGCTCAAAAAACGAGAGAGGAACAAGCTCCCAGCGACATTCGAGAAATATCCCAGCTTTAACACTGGAGCGTATTTACAGCACAAGCCTCGTCACTGAACTACGAGTCGAAAATACAAACACAAAACAATCGTTCATTAATCATAATTGTGGTAAACGTACAATTAATTGTGATATTGATTTGCGCTCATATCGCCCAGCACTATCATATGACTAAATGGGTCACCATAGCTGGGCATCATCGTGTCTCCACTTCCTGTATCTGCCTTTCCAAAGTAAAGCCCTCTGTTGTGTGGATCGACTTGATTGTCCGATACCTGATCCAGCTAATTTTGTTAGCATCAGACCAGTACATCAGCCACATCAGCGTTTCGAGTTTTCATCAGGCTTGTTTTCTCTTGTGATCTAGGGTTATGTTCTTTGTCGTTAACTTTGCTGAGCTCTCTATTGTTATGTCTCGATTCTATTCTTCCTTTGAGGGTGTTACTTACTTTCTGCGTTCTATGATCGGTGACAACTGTATTGACTAAGCAACACTGCCCGGGATGATGGCACTGGGCCCAGACCTCGACATGTTCATAAATAAACGTGCTGCTGGCTCTGCCCCATGGTGATGGCTCCCGTGTGTTTACGTTCCAGACCAGAGGAGGCCCCTCTGTCCATCTGTGCCCTCTGTCTTTCTCTTAGTTTCTCTCCCTCTTTCTCCCTGGATTTCTCCCTCCCTCTCGCTCAGATGGTTCCAACATGTGTTTGTGGGTACTGTTGGAGTTTGTTTCTGCCTCCATAAGCCATTATCACCACATCCTCCTCTCCAGATGTTCCTAGGTCTGGATGAGACTCGGTGAAAAGGGCCAGGCTCTTGGTGCAGACCCTTCCTCTGTCTCTCTGTGTCTTGCTGTGTGCGGTTAGGGACTGCTTCCACTGGCTGTCTCCTGTCCTCCCTTAAGCCTCATGGTATAGTTATGAGCTGCGGTCAGAGAATAAGATCCAGGCGGTCATCGGTGTAGGTACAAATCGCTAATCAGAAAACAATACGACGTGTGCTTTGTGGCCTCGTCTCCTCTTTCCCTCCTCTGTCTTCTCACCTCTCCCATCTGCTGGCCGAATGCTTATCCAAGCAAGGAAGAGTGAGATGTGAGTTTATTTACTTTCCTTCATTGTGGGCTTTTCTTCCGTGTCTCTTTTCATATGGGAGCCAGGCCATTAAAACTAACGAACACTTATTAACATGGAGTTGGATCCTTCTCGTCTGTGCTGTGGAAAGAAAAAAAAAAAGAGGAATTATTCTGTTTGTTTGAGTCTGGTCTGATTCCTCAAGCACCTTGGAACAGTAAAATAAGCCAACCTTCGCAGGGGCTTTACTGGCTTTGTTGTAAATATAATCGGACCCATGAATGCCCCATGGAGATCTTTCACAAGCGGTCCTGAGATACGGGTGGTCTTTATATTAACACTTAGAGGGAGAAAGCGGGAAAACAGCTTGTGTATATTGCAGTGTCACAAATGTTGCTTGCAGAATTCAGGTTTAAATAACCGTTCCCAGAATCCATCCTGTGAGAACCATTTGTCACGATGCCTCATGTGCTTTTGTTGTTTAGCTTGCCCAAGTTCGGGAAAACGAGGATGCTCTGGCCGGTCCATCCTTTAGGCTTTGGCTGAAATAAAACACTGCGATGTGCTCTGATCAAGACATCTGCTGTGCAAATGTGAGTCCGAATAAAGAGGAGGAGAAGGGGGATCCCCTCTGCCACCACTCAAAGCTGTGTGATGTTTTCTGACGTTAAAGCTTCTTGACATCTCTAATAAGGTGTTTTTATTTCTGAAAAAAAAACTAAAAGGAGCCAAAGAGCCGGCCTCGGGGCTCATAAAGGCAGCAGGAGGCTCTCTTCTGTGGCGCTGCAGCGATTCACTTGTTTACACCGAGGCTAATCTCAGTGAAACCTAATGCAGCGTGAAACCTGGACAGTGCCGTTTCACCCCGGATGAAGTGGTGGAAGCTTTGCTGATACATGAGGTTTCTTTTGCTCTGGATCTGTGTGGATTGGGACCACTGTTATAAAACATAGGGCGAGGCCTAGGGCTCGGTGGTATGCTAAGAATCACTGTATATGTGTATACACTTACTCACACACACACTGACTCTATTCCATTATCTAACTTATATATTTTAACTGTATAAAATATAACCTATACCTTTTATATAGGTTTGGCACCTATTCTAGTGTTATTCTAGTGTTAGAAAAATATTTGAATAAGAGCTTTGGGTGCTGCAGGGTCAATAAATTAAATAATTCATGTATTGGTAAAATACTGCGTAATATAAACAGTCTTTATTGTGCAAACTACATTATAGTACGTACAGAACGTGTGTGCGTATAAAGTCTCCACATGTTTACTACAAATCCAAATTATATCACATGATTTAGTCTTTAAAACCTCAACTATAAAAAGAAAGTGCAGAAACCACAGGAAGATCTGCATTTTTCAACTCCATTGCAGTGGAGCAGGAAGCCCAGGTGTGTGTGTGTGTGTGTGTGTCAGAGAGAGAGAAACTTAGTAACCACACCCTACTGACCCAAGCCCCCAATGCTCAATATTGCTATTTGCTGCTTTGTAATTTCCTTGCTGTTGCTGCTGAACTAAAAGAACACGGCTCCTTTATTAAAGATCCCTCTCTAACATCGTAATCAGAGTTAGCAGTGTGTTCATTTTAAATTACACGTGCTAAGGCAGCCCTTTTTGTGTTAGCCTACTGTCGCTAGCCACAGGAGTAATGTCCACTGCAAGGATCTTTTTCTGCTGAAAGTTCTTCCGGAAGTTTCAAAAGGTTGTTTTGCCCTTGGACTCCAAACAGGTGCCGGATTGGCCCGTAGTAAACCGGACCCTGCTGCGACGTTTCAGTGGTCTGTGTGCGGGTGTTTTGTGCTGGGAAAAGGGAGATGGTGAATAGCATATTAAAGTGTGTGTGTGTGTGTGTGCTCCCCCTGCAGAGCCCTTTGTATTACATAAAGTTCTCCAAACAGCTCTGTCATTGTTGTGAGAAGGAAAGGGCCCTTTCTTCTGATGCTGGTGGTTTTGAATATGATATGTGCGTACGGAAAGCGTGGTCAAATAAACAGTGTGTTGGGTTACACTGTCTGTACCAATCTGTCAAAAGTGGATGAGGCTCAATTTTCATCTGCTCCCCCCTCCCCCTTTACTGGAATTTCCCTGGAATTGGAGTCTGCCATTTCTACACTGTTTTTACCTAATGAGATATTTCCAGTGCCTTATCCCTTAATGCACCTTTGTTTGAGGCATGTGACCTCCCGTGGGACTAAAGGGTGAAGAGAGAGGGAGAAGACATAGGGTCTGAGAGAACAGGGCCAGAAACGGTGAAGTGATTGACTGTAACTAGAGGAAGCGTGTAATCATTCATTTGCTGTGAGATGTCAGAGGAAGAGAGACGCCTTGGTGAAGACTTGTTTCTCTGATCGCTTGTTCTCTAGGTGTGTGTTGGGAAGATGGGAAAGCTACCTGTGGCCTTCTGTGCCCTTCTTGAGGAAGCTGACACACGTGCAACCAAGGAATATGGCACCTGTAACAAAATCCAGATAATGGCAGTTATTCAGCAATTCTCAGCTTTCATTGTGACCGAGGTGGAGAGATTCCTGGACAAGGCTCGACAGATCAGATTTGCACTGGTCATTCTGAAGGCCCATTTATACTTCAGCACTGAGTCGACGCAGAGCTCTACACCATTGTGAGCGTTTTTTATTCTGCGTTGGTGTCTGTTTCGCTCTGCAATTACACCTCCACACCACTAGGGGCTGAGTCTCAAATATTTACACGCTGTAGTAGACAATGTAGTGGTGTGGTAATATTACTTTTATAAATTGTTAAAGTGCACTTTGTAGGGAGTAGGGCACTGTTTGGGACAGAGCAGGGTTTTTTCCCACATTGTCCCACATCTCTTTGAGTTATGTTTTCGTCCCGGAAACGTACACATTTTTCCTTTGTTCTACATTTTTATTGGTATCTCTACTGTCTGTGTCTCTGTGTGTGGAGGAGAGGAGCTCATGTTCCTGCACTTCTTCCGTTAGATATAAACAATGTCCGTCCATCTACTGACCAATCACATCAGGGTACAGTGTAGGGTCCGCATTGACGCGTTGTGAGTCGGATAAAAAAAGATTTTACAAACTAGTTTGTGCTGGACGTCTGCATTTCATTGTGATTGACACGTCTCTCTGGCCAATCAGTGCTCTGTAAGGTTTACACTACATGGTTTAGTCTCTGCTCACTTAGAAAAAATAAAAACACAAAGAAAAAATAGACAAAAATGGAAATACAGAAAATCAGAGTAGAGCCAAGTTGAGTAGAGTAACTACCAGTCAGTGGAAAAGCGCTAATAATAAAGCCATATTGCTGTTTCTCAGTTTTCCAGAATGATCATCGTCGTAGCTAGGAGGAGGAGGACTGTTCAGTGTGATGCTTGCTCTTTAGTTTAAGAACATAAGTGTGGTCAGATGCTTGTGGGAAACTCAAAGTCCTTAAAGGTAGAGAATAAAACAAGATGTTGCCTTTTAGGCCACTGGTTCTGCACCTACTGTGACCAGAAAGCTGTGGTCATTAGGCAGTTTTGACCCCTCCACCTGGAGGCCCAGTATACTGGTTCTGTTGGATACTTACCCAAAGTTCTCCTACCCTCGTCTCCAGTCAGTATGTGTTACTCTTTTTATAAGGCTTTATATTCTGACATGGTGCAACTCAGTTCATTTATGGCATTCGGTTTTACATCCTGTGTATTTGCTAAGTACACAGTGGCTAGAGCACTGTAAGCAGCTTAACAGGAACTTAGAGCAAAGTATTTCAACTGGAACTGTACCTCACTGCATACTGTCCTGTGTGTGTGTGAGCTTTCAATGGTTATAAATGAAGTCGGGTCAGTGTTGGAGGAAGTGGAGGTTCTTCTCTGTGGGGTTCTTCCTGCGCTTGGACTCATGGGAAAGGTTCTCCGATAGTGCCAGATAAGGCAGGGTTTGTGTTGGAGTGTTCTCAAAGGCTCTCTCTCTTTCCTCATCTCACATCTGAAGGGATATTTATATCCAGATGACAGGAAGGTAGCCTAATGTGTCCGAAGTGTCCAAGCCGTCCAACAGAACCCCGAAAAGCCCATTTCCAGCTTTGTTTTTCTTTCTATCTTTTTACTTTTTCCATTTTTTTTTTGTGACCTGTAGGTGGTTAATCTCCAGCAAGTTGCACTGACCAGTCATTAAGCTGCTTAAGTGGCTGAAACAGGATGTTTGTAGTTGGGCGGAACATGTGAAATACTGTACAATAAAGCAGGCAGGGGGATGCATCAGAATGAAAGAATAATAGAATTGGGTTTCAGAGCGGATTCCCCAGCTGAGCACGGTGGGACTGGAGTTGTTTGTGATGTCACGCAAATACAGAGCCATAAAACTGTCTCCACTGCGGAAGGTTTGCTGTGCTTCAGGGGTCTGTATAGTTCAGGCTGGAAGACAGGGGCTGTATTAAGGTTGTGAAAATACCAGAACGCCAATTTCAATATCAGTGCTATAATACACAGAGAAATGTGTCTGGTACCAAATGTTCAAGGGATTGAACACAATATATTCTGTTCTCTCATTTCTAGATCATAAAAATAGAATCGAATTCTAGCTAAATATTTAAAACACCACCTCCATACCTCACACTTTCTACTGTTTATTCCTATGTGAAATATTCAGAGAGAAATTGAAAGATAAATCATTTTCTTTTCAGAATAAATTATTTATTATATATATATTTTTTTCTGAAACAGAATCTGAACAATATAAATTCTAGAACAACTTTTAATCTGCCTTTTATCCCTAGGCTTATGTTGGGATGTGTGGGTGGTGTGTGATCAGGACAAACGAGATGTAGAATGCAATACTGTAAAGTAATATATAACAGTTCTGTACAAGGTTTGGTGGAGACTGAAGAGTTAGATATTTAAGCTGGTAGCGTTGATAATTTGTAAAATTTTTGGGAAATTTATGATTATAGATTTTTAAAAAATGTGATATATTAGTTAATGTTTTGGGCATAACACTGACCAATTCAATACATGTATCTCCATAATAGCAGCGTTACAGGAGAAGGAAAAAAACTTTCTTAACTTTCAATGGAAATCAATGTAAAAAAGATTTTAAAGAAGTAAAAGTAAAGTTTTGGAGTGTTTCCATTGGTTGATTCATCATGCCATTTTTCCCAATGTGAAGGACAGCTGCTGTGTTCAAATGATGTAGTAAACTAAAAACGTACAACAATGGGGATACATGTGGATACATTGGACAGTGATGAAATTCCAAGATAAAAACTTAAATATGGATAAAAATTAAGCCAATGGATAAATCATTGAATCCATTTATTTTTCTCATTCTGTAATAAAAGTTTAAAATGAAAGAAATGAATGACCCAAAGAGACGCTGTCTCAGATAGCAGTGAATATTTGGCTAATTGTGGCCCACTGCGTTTCTCTTGTGGCCCACATTTGGCCCTGAATGATGCTGTTGATCATCTCATCTCAGCCACCATTGTGCTAGATGTCAGGTGTGTTGTGGACTCCTCTGACCTACACAACACGTGCCATACCCCAAGTCAAGCCCAGCTCATAAGGTTAGGCCTGAGTCCAGCACACACAACATTTGCGACAGTAACTGAGCTGCACAGACTATCGATTACGGGATTATGACTCTTAAATATAAAAGTGAATTGTTGTGTTGAAGATTGGCCAAAAGAAAATGTCGACAAAGCCCTAATTTGTATTTGATTTACTAATAGGTTCTTAATGTTTCAAGCGGTAACGATGCTTTTAGTGTCTTTTCTTTTTCAGATATATCCCTGATTTAAGACTTAGTTCAGGGTACACTTAGATATATGGTGAGATGTGAGGATTGCATTTGAATTGCCTTAAATATGCAATTATTCATTCATTCATTATCTGTAACCCTTATCCAGTTCAGGGTCGCAGTGGGTCCAGAGCCTACTTGGAATCATTGGGTGCAAGGCGGGAATAGACCCTGGAGGGGGCGCCAGTCCTTCACAGCGCAACACAGACACACATTCACTCACTCACTCACACCTATGGACACTTTTGAGTCGCCAATCCACCTACCAATGTGTTTTTGGACTGTGGGAGAAAACCGGAGCACCCGGAGGAAACACACGCGGACACAGGGAAAACACACCACACTCCTCACAGACAGTCACCCGCAGGAAACCCACGCAGACACAGGGAGAACACACCACACTCCTCACAGACAGTCACCCGAGCGGGAATCGAACCCTCCAGGTCCCTGGAGCTGTGTGACTGCGACACTACCTGCTGCGCCACCGTGCCGCCCCAATATGCAATTAATACATGGATATTAATGTAGTTCCACTGTGGGGCGGACAGTTTTTTTCCCAAGCTGACACTTAGCCCTGAGCTTAGACCTTTGGCAGCTTCTCCAGGATGTCCGTTGCTATTGGCAATGCTTTCTGATGATCATACCATTACAAAAGCTGTGTTTGCCCAATTGAAGACCTGTTTCAGCTATTGGTGCACCTTAAAGTAGCTGAATTTGTTCATTAAAATAGTGTCCTCAAACAGCTGGACATGTAATACAGTCGGCAGGACAGCGAGATCGAGCAGCCCTACAGCGTTAGAGAAAACATTGCTGTGAAGTATTGTTTTAATCAACCCATTGAAGCCCACTCTGTGCCTGTGGGTGCTGGGGGGTCTTTGGACTGCACTGACACTACGTTTTTGCACTGCCTCTGGAATGAGGAGCAGGCCTGGGTTGCTCTGAAGTTTGGGATTTTTGCCGTGCAAGCATGAAATGCTTTCTGTGTACAAAACAAATACTGCAAGCGCTGGGAACAGGCCCCATGCTGTTGGAGAAGGGGAGCAGAGAGGTGAAGAAGGGTGGAGGGGGGTGGGGGGTGGATGGGTGATGGGGAATGTAATTGGTGTATTAAGGCAAAGGAATTCAAAATAAAGTTAATCTCAGTCCACACCCCCTGTGCCGCTTGGAGGCTTCCAGTGAGCCTGCTCCATCTTGTTTAAAGACTCAAGGCAGTGAAACATAGAACGAGAGAGCGCTCACGTTACCACGCTTTAACACAATCAAGCTTGAAATTGTTATGAAAATCCTTCATCAGATAGATCATTGTGCTTGATAGATATCAGAGCTGAACCCAGTGAATTCATAATCAATTAATATTTTTGTGTTGCTTTTAAGCATCTTACAACAATTGAATCATGTTACAGAGTTCTGCCAAAAGGGTTGAGATATATAAAATATATAGTGTGTGTAGTGTAGGTTGCCCTACTGGGCAGGGAACACTATTCTGCTGCATGAAATTAATTCAGGTCTGTACAAACACAGATTACCTACTGTCTCTGACTTTACATCTACAAAGTGGACCACTGAGGTAGGTGTGTCACTCACTAACACACCACCACGTCAGTGTCACTGCAGCGCTGGGAATGATCCACCACCACATCACACCTCCTCTGTGGGGGTCCTGAGTTGGTGCTGATTATTGAAGAACAGGGTGGTAGGGGGCTAAGAGTTTATGCAGAGAAACAATGTAAAACTACAATGAGCTCAGTGTGGTCAGTGGAGCTGGGGGAAAGGAAGAATGGACTGTGAATGTAGAAACAAGGACGTGGTCATAATGTTGGATGTGGAGCTCCTACTAACCCACAAACCTGAAAAAAAAAAGATCAAACACCAGAGAAACAGGTGCTGAAACTGTTTGTGGTGTTTGATCCTTGTGGTATTTTGGCCAAAGCATTTCCCAGATCCCAGGCCTGTCTTAACTTTTGGAAGAAGGGCTTACATATATCGGTTAGCTTAATTGATAACACCACGTCTTACATGGAACAGACACGGGTTTGATTCCCCAGGCGGGAACAGTGCGCCTTCAATAAGAGCCCTAACACTACATTTGCCTACCTCTGTAACACTAAGGCATTCTGGATATGTTTGAAGTTTTGTTATAGGTTTTGGTACAAATTTCACAGTCCCAACATTATTTCAATGCAATGTCCGTCTTCCTTCGTCCGTCTCTGCAGGCAGTCGGGCAACTTCTGCTTGTTTTAGTCTGCCAAAATATTTCCATCATGTCCTCTTTGAATACTTGGAGGGAGAATAAAAACCAGAACTGTGAAATATTTCAGGTGGAATGGGTGGACTGCTGCCCACTCTGTTTTGCGGTTTGGGGTCGCGTGTGGTGCTGTGTGTTTTTGTAATGGAGTCGTACCCCCTTCTGGAGCAATATAGTTAAGACGTTTGACAAGGGCTGAGGTTGCAAAATGTAGACAAAATGGCACACAGTGTATATATGGCTACGTGTTGTGATTAGAGCTGTACAATGTCGTATTGTTCGCGATAATATCATCATTTTAAAAATCTATATTGTGATATTCTGACTTGTTCACGTAATGACTCAGCAACTATTGTGTTTTTGTTATTTACTGAGAAGCTTTAGGCGTCACAGTGGAGCAGCAGGTTGTTTCTCTGTCACAGCTCCAGGGTCCTGGAGGCTGTGGGTTCGAGTCCCGCTCCGGGTGACTGTCTGTGAGGAGTGTGGTGTGTTCTCTCTGTGTCTGCGTGGGTTTCCTCCGGGTGACTGTCTGTGAGGAGTTGGTGTGTTCTCCCTGTGCCTGTGTGGGTTTCCTCCGGGTGATTGTCTGTGAGGAGTGTGGTGTGTTCTCCCTGTGTCTGCGTGGGTTTCCTCCGGGTGACTGTCTATGAGGAGTGTGGTGTGTTCTCCCTGTGTCTGTGTGGGTTTCCTCCGGGTGACTGTCTATTAGGAGTGTGGTGGGTTCTCCCTGTGTCTGTGTGGGTTTCCTCCGGGTGACTGTCTGTTAGGAGTGTGGCGTGTTCTCCCTGTGTCTGCATGGGTTTCCTCCGGGTGATTGTCTGTGAGGAGTGTGGTGTGTTCTCTCTGTGTCTGCGTAGGTTTCCTCCGGGTGACTGTCTATGAGGAGTGTGGTGGGTTCTCCCTGTGTCTGCGTGGGTTTCCTCCGGGTGACTGTCTGTGAGGAGTGTGGTGTGTTCTCCCTGTGTCTGTGTGGGTCTCCTCCGGGTGCTCCGATTTTCTCCCACGCTCCAAAAACACACGTTGATAGGTGGATTGGAGACTCAAAAGTGTTTGTAGGTGTGAGTGAATGTGTGTGTTGCACTGTGAAGGACTGGCGCCCCCTCCAGGGTGTGTTCCCGCCAGGTAGGCTCTGGACCCACCGCGACCCTGACGTTCTTTTCTGAGATTGTGAGTGATCAGTGAGAGATGTCTTCATGTCACAGCTAAGTTGAGGCTGAATCCCTCAACTCTCTCTTTACACCCTCTGTAGGGCAAAGATAAAGGTTTGTGCACTCATGTAGTGCGTTGTATGTCAGAACTAAGTTTAGTCAACAAAATGTTTCAGGTTTTGTGCAGTATTATTAGTTTTACTCTCTGTGATGTGCACTATGAAGGGAGTATGGTTGTACATGGGACATTGCCCAATCTCTGTTGCTGACTGACACTCAGAGCTCTGTTTAAAATCATGATGTTGTGGTGTATAAATGTTGACAAAAACAATAAAACAATTTAAACATCAGAGTTTTTATATTGGTTGTGTGTTTGAGTAATGAGTACATAATGTGGTGGCTACTCTACCCAGTGACAGTAAACAATTGGTTGCTACGTGGAGACCATACAAATCAGTTAGCCATAAAATATCTCGAGCGGGTGTATAGTTCCATAGCTTAAGATAACATTGGTCCTCCTGGAGTTCACTGCTGTCCCTGTGGCATAACAGAAACTGTCGGAATGGTTGGGAGTCCAGTTTTATCCCCTTAGTTTCTCATCCTGAAAGGCCACTCTGTTTTGGTGTGGGACAAGCTGATTAAATATAACTACATGGGCAGTGTCTGCCCGGCTACTCCCAGTGGTGAAGGGTCTAGTGTGTTCTACCCTTCAGAATTGGTATGAGGCGGCGCAGCAGTGTTACTGAGCTTACCTAAGAAAGCACAGGCCGGATCACCTTTCTCCAGAAGTAGGAAACAAGAATTGGAGGGTTCCTGTTGCCAGGCCCCTCTTTCCTCCTGGTGCGACATGGGCCTAAATACAAACCATGTGTCCTCATGTCGCACTGCCTGGCCGGCCGCTGCCCCCCGCCGCAGCTCCTGCCCACCTCCAGCGGCGGCCGAGGTGGATCCATTTCACCGCTGCCTCCTTGTGTTCTTAGCAAACCCTTCTGCTCAGCCTCTCTAGGGGGACGGCTGGCTTAATTGGCTGTGTCTTTCAAACGTCCGGCCTCGAAGAGACAGCCCCTACCCTCGGAGGGCCTTCAGAAGAGGTTAAAGTCAGGGCTTGTGTGATTGGGTCGGTACAGTAGCCCACCTCCAAGGTCAAAGATCATTTCCCGTTTGGAATAAAAAAAAAAAAAACAGGTCCCTAGCTGGTTTGCAGCACTCTCATCTCTCTCTCTCTCTCTCTCTCTACCTCTCTTTTTAGAGGAGGTTTTTATTCTTGCACATACTGTATTTCTGTCCTGTCTCAGTTTCTCTCCTCTCTGGTCTTTCATAGTCCCTGTGTCTGTCCTCTCTTGCTTTATTTCTCTTTTCTCTCTATTTTCTCCTCTCTTCCCCTTTTTTTCCTCCTGTTTGCCTTTCTTCTGTTTTTCATTGCCTCACACTTACTATTTCTCTCCTGCCTCTTTTTTCTTCCTCTCCATTTCTATTTCCCTCACAGTTTTCTTCTCTCTATCTCTCTCTCTCTCTGTCTCTCGCTCTCTCTGTCTCTCTCTCTATCTGTCTGTCTCTCTCTCTCTCTCTCTCTCTCTCTCTCTCTCTCTCTCTTTCTCTCTCTCTCTCCTACTCGCTACTTGCTCTTGTATATTATCATCCACCACAAATTGAAAGTGCTCAGTACTCGTCAGTAACGTAAGGAAAGTAATACATTCGCTCGGTGACATTGTGGACCCTCAACAGTTAAAACGTTCTGCGCACCACCGCCGAAAACACACTGAAATTCTAATCTGTCAGCACTTGACATACAGATTTATTTGCTCTTGAAGAGAGGGAGGGAGGGGAAGAGGGCGGGAGCAGTGCAAACCCAGGCTCGTGTTCTTGAGAGCCGTCACATGTCCACAGGGAGAAAGACAACCGACCCACTCTCCAAACTGTTTACTGCTTTAATAGGAATTTTTAATTAGCTTAAGAGCCATAAACGCTGATGTTAAAACCACAATCATTAGCTGGGTTTGGAGTTCCTCTAGAAGCTACACACTTTTTGTCCCTGAGACTATCTCTCTCTCTCTCTCTACTTGAACTCTGTTTACCTGCCTTTCTCAAGTGACGTCTGAATGCTTGTCAAACAGAGGTGGCGAGGTCCAGATTCACGAGTGCACACAGATTGGAGAGAGATGGTTTAAATGTGTGAAATTGAGTGTGAACAAAGCTAGTATTCAGGGTCACTTTAGGGTTGCTATGCAGTTGCATCACTCCATGGGTTTTTTATCAGTGGCCTGTTTCTTCTCTCACTGCAACCAGCTCAGACCTTGCATTTAGAATAA
This sequence comes from Hoplias malabaricus, assembly GCF_029633855.1. NCBI lineage: Eukaryota > Metazoa > Chordata > Actinopteri > Characiformes > Erythrinidae > Hoplias > Hoplias malabaricus. The sequence goes on along the minus strand of NC_089812.1, from coordinate 6,128,449 downwards.
TGTTAAATTTAAGCTGCTTTAAGCCCAAGAGCATGTTTACCACTGCGTTGCATCATCTTTTTTTTTTTCTTCAAATCTCCCTTTAGTCATCAGTTAAAGCCCTAAAATCATAAAGTTGTATCAAATTATACACAATAAACACACACAAATAACCAGGAAAGCAATCAATCATAAGGTAAAATGCTACTTTACATTTTTTAATTAGAGGTCAAAGATGTGTGTGTGTGTGTGCACGTTTGATTGTACACGTGATGTTAGAAATGTTTTTCAGCTGTTATTGCTGGGTAAAACTGACAGAATTTAGTTTCAGGAACATACTTCTAACTTCCATAGTCACAGTTTTTTGGAAACGGAGCGGATCAGAACTGATCCAGTGTTAACCTACTGCTTCTGTCTGAGCTCTTCCTGTAAGACATGGCTTCAAATCTAATCGGTTGTAAAGAAGAAAACTTTAAGATACTGTTAAAAAAAATGCTGCGTAGTTTTCAGGAGCAGAGACTCGTGTAATTCACTGTAAATGAAAAGTGAAAATCCTCTGTCCTCTTCATGGAGCGCTGCACAAATCATCTTAGTGTTTTGGGCATTTCACCTAGCAACATAATATACATTTCCTGACAATTTCCTGACCGTCTGAAACATCGTCTTTCACAAAAACAGCCATCAGACAGACAGCTGTTTGCCTTTTTTTTTTCAGTGAAGCTTCCCATTTGTGTTTGGTTTATGAAGGAAATTGCATTTATGGCAGGCTTTGGTGAAATAAATGACAGGTATTAAGTGGTTGAGGTGGAACGGCGCTGTTTTTCTGAGGTGCCTTTGTGTAAACGAGTATGAGTAGATGAAGAATAAGGCGTAAGGACTGGTAGGGACACGCCACTCATCATTCGCCACTTGGCAAACCTCCACACTGCACATTTTCTCGGGTGCACAATGCCCCGTGGGAAACAAGTCAGTCCTGTGGCTTGTCTGTGGCTCCGCCCCTTTTCTACTCGCACTGTCTTTATTGTTGTTGTAGTTCCTTGCAGAAGTTCCTTAACCATGGACCTGTTCATCCACAAGTGAAAGTCTTGCTAAACCCTGGAAGGTCACATTCATGATTTTAATTATAAAACAACATGTATAAAATTCTGAGGATGTTTTCTCACCATTTGTCAGCTCGCCTGTCGGTTTGTGCTGGAAACTGGTCTGATGTGTTTATGAAAACCCAGTTCCTGTAAATGGGTAAAAAAAAGTCTTGTTTCGGTACTAGGCTTTCAGACAAATAGCACCCCAAATGTTGAAAATTACGAATCAAGATGAGGATACTGCTCTATTCCTACTCCATGTGTCTTATTCATTGATTTGGCCTAACTCCCCCTTATCTGTGTCAGTTGTTGCAGTCTTCTTCCTCTAGTTATAACACTCGTCCTGCCCCGAGAACAAGTACAGTGGAACTTCTACCTACGAACTTGATCCGTTCCGTGACCCGGTTCGTAAGTAGAAAAGTTCGTTTCTCGAGTCAATTTTCCCCATTTAAAATAATGGAAAAGCAATTAATGTGTTCCAGCCCCCACCCCGAAAGTCACCCTTTTTGCACTGATATATGTTTACAACACTCTCAAATTAGTAAAAAAATACATGTAGCGTTACTAAAAATAAAAGAGAAATACAGTGGTAACAGTAATAAAATAGAAATAAAGTTTTAAGTGGTTACACATCACTACCTTGAAGACGTGACGACTGGCTGGAGGAGTAACACAGGCACTGGCTGTATGACGGGAAGTGTGTGTGTGTGTGTGGGGGGGGGGTAACTTAGCACGAATTTCGATGTCTGTTATTTACACTAATGCTAAATTGCTAAAGCTACCATTTGCTAAACTTAAAAGCTCACTAAATTCTGGGCGCGTTGGGAGACTCGCCTATTGGGGTCAGTGGCCATTTCCAGCCGCCGGCTCGACAGAGGCTCGGGTTCGTTTCTAGAGTCGTGGTTCGTTGGTTCAAATGCCTGGTTCATATCTTGGAAAGTTCGTTAGTAGAGGTTCCACTGTACAGTTTTACAGAAGTGGTCTTTTATTCTGTTTGTTGCTTTTCTTTGCTTTGTTGTGTGTCAAAAAGACTTTGTCTTTTGCCAGGCTTCCATTATAAATAAGAAGTTGTTCTTCGTGACTTGACTGGTGAAATAAAGGGTAAATAAGAGAATTAAAATATGTGATGTTTGCTGTAGATGGAACTGACTCTAAATTTGTGAGATCACTAACTGCTTTAAAGTAAACACAGACCGAAATCATTCATTCATTAATTCATTATATGTAACCCTTATCCAGTTCAGGGTCGCGGTGGATCCAGAGCCTACCTGGAATCATTGGGCGCAAGGCGGGAATAGTCACCCGGAGGAAACCCACGCGGACACAGAGAGAACACACCACACTCCTCACAGACAGTCACCCGGAGCGGGAATCGAACCCAGAACCTCCAGGTCCCTGGAGCTGTGTGACTGTGACACTACCTGCTGCAGACCGAAATCACTCAGTTACAAATGAGTTTCTGTGGTAAATAATTGGGTGAATAAAAGCTTGCAGACAACTCACACATAGCGTTCCACCTTAAAAATCAGATATTCTGAACGCAAAAAAAACAGAGAACAGCATTCCCCCACAGTCCTTTAAGAAATCTGCGGATCACACTGCACAAGGTGAAGTAAGGCATGGTCATTTGTTTCCATTTATATTTTTGTATGTTGCGGTGTTTCTTTACATCATTTCTAAGAGCACAGCACACGCTTGTAGTTTAAAAGGATGTAGCATCACACTCACGATTCTCTTCTCCCACTGTAATGTGAAGAACTGCTGGTGGATGCTGGTCGTTTGCCAAATACATGTTGAAACAATGCAGTTACATCAGATTTGAATATTGAAAAAATGTCCATTCTCTATGATGGAGTTTTTCCACAGTTGCTAAATCACGTTCTCATAAGGCAGTGGGCACATCATTAATCAAGTCCAGAAAAACAGGCCTAGTCTAGGATCATGCTTCAACAGTAATTAGTTAAAACATTAAAACCACTTCCCTGTTTCTGCAAAGATCCAATACAGATTCTTTAATTTGATTTAATTTAATTTGATTAGCTGTTTAACTCTGGCACATTTACATTGATGTGGAAACTGAAACATTGATTAATGTGCATTGTACTTGATTTAAATAAATAAATAAAATGTCCTAAATAATATTGTAATAATACGTGTGTGTGTGTGTGTGTGGTGGATCATCCTCAGTGATGCGGTGACGCTGTCGTGGTGGTGAAATGTCAGGATGTGAGCCCTGTGAGTGCTCCGTACTCGAGCTAGAGGAGGTGGCCTTGAGTTAGACTCATTAATCACATCAGCGCCTAACTTGTGTTCAGGATCCATATGAGCTTGAGGACTCGCTTGGAAAGTTATGAAGTGTATCTAACAATAAAGAAAGCCTCGTACTGTTTGGGAGTACAGCATAAGCCTCCCCCCTGCTGCTGTGGTGGTGCTGCTGTTGAAAATGACTTGGGCAAGACTCTGACTCGTCTCTGAATCCCCCGGCCCCCCAGCACCTCAGTGTAAAGTCATCTTTTGTTGCAGTTTTGAGTGCTGTCTGCACACCTGTGGGCCAGCGCTGCAGGGCGTGTGTGTGGGTGTATGTATGGAGTGTGTGTGTTTGTGTGTGTGTGTGATGGGGGGGGGGGGGGGTGGCGGTGTTATGATTGCTGCTGCTTAATCGAGATGTGTTGACTAAATGGGGAGGGATTAGGCTTGGAGACAAGGCAGCTTTTCTTCTCGTGAAGCGCAGAGTAAGGTTGGAGGCTGGGCGGTGGGGGGGGTGGGGGTTGGAGGCTGGGCGGTGGGGGGGTGGGGGTTGGAGGCGGTGGGGTTTGATGGGGGAAGGAGGGCACTGGCATACCTGTATGCTTTGTTGAATCATGCCTTCATTTCGCCCCCTCCCACCCACCTCTACTTCATTCAGTCTGACAGAACTCCACAAGACAACCATGTATTTTTTCCCATGATGTTCACACTACTCACACCACCATCACGAGACAGAGGAACACTTCACGGAAAAAGTCGGAGGGCACTTTGCATTCCTTTGAAATGATCAGAACGAAGCCAGATTGCATCAGATGACTTTATAGAGCAGTAAGATATTCACCTGCACAGCTTTTGATAATATACAGCTGTCCCTTCTTAAGGCTAATGGATATTTAAATGTAATATTAATGAATCAGTGGAAGAGCAGCACAGTGGAATCATATTTATATTAGTTATGGCTAACAATTAAAAACGTAATACGATGCTCAGCAGGTCCTTGCAGGTTTGGGAGGGAGATGAATGTGAATTTTGGCGTCTGACACTGGAGATTTAACAGAGAAATAAAATACAGAGCTCTAATATCAGGTGAAAAAAAGATGTGTGAGAGCGAGAGACAGAGTGGGTGGATATTAATGTTGATATTTAACACATATTACAGCATAAATGAACTCAACCGCAGTGATGCTGCGTTTACAACCTGCCAATACATCACTAGAGTCAGTAAACAGAGTGCATTATGGGATGACGTTGTGGCCAAATTTGGTGTGTTTTTAATTTTGATCGCACTATTTAAGATACTTTAGTGATTCATTTTCTGTTTGTCTCTTACAGATTTAAAGCTGCTCTTTGTTTGTCTCGTTAGAGAACGCTGTAAACGCCTTTATATTTCCTCTTTAAAAGCATGGATCAGGTGTTAAACCCGGGCCAATAGATCAGTGTGTTGTATGGCTTTATTCCCAGGTTAGAACTGTCATGAATATTGATGATCCTCCTCATGATCAGGACAGGGGGAAAAGACCCAAACACTTAATTGTCTTAAGACAGTGTAAGCCTTTGTAAAAACACACCTCAGGTCGTTTGAGATGACTGTCCCCCAGAGGCCTGCACATATGAGGCTTGTCAGGCCTCGCCCTAGCTGTGCTCAGAAATCCCCCGTGTGCTGTCAGTCTGGCTCTTGAGCAAGATTGAGTTCACCATGCGCTCTCTCTCTCTCTCTCTCTCTCTCTCTCTCTCTCTCTCTCTCTCTGTGTGTGTGTGTGTGTGCAAAGACCTGACAGCTGTATATTGTTGTATGCAGATGAAGCAGGGAGCCAGTGTCAGGAACCATGTAGCTCACCCTGCTCCTGATGTTCCCCAGACTCTGTGCCTGTGTATTCACCCAACGAAACAATGAAGTCATGGACTACACTCGGCCTGAAGAGTCTCCGTTAGAAGACTGTCACATCCAAACAGAATGAAATAGTGAAGTCTGTTATTTATTCAGAAATACCCTGAGACAGAAGATGTTTAGCTGTTAGTGCTGTATCCTTCTTTCATTATTAACTCCTCTGTCATCTTTATCTTTCTATTGCTGTGCTTTTTTTTTAATTCTAATAAATCATTTCAACAGATTTGGCCACAGCCTCCTCCCATAATTCACACTTTTAAGAGTGTGGTGAGGTATTAGCGGTTTTAGCTAATGATGTAAACACAGTGCCCCTACTTTTGAGTTCATAAGGAAGATTACACTTTATTTATGATGAAATATGCATTGATTATCATTTACATTAAAGTATCTATTATTATTAAAAGCTTCAGTCTTATGAAGGGACAATGTAACAATGCGAATAATTGCAGGCAAATTGTGAAATCATTTATTTTGTTGCTGCACGAAGCAGGGTTTGACTTAGTTTGACTTAGTTATTTTCCATTTGCAGCATTCTAACAGCTTAAGATTCTACTTTGAAACTCAGCAGTAGACAGATAAGCTTCTATTGCACCGTCTGACCGTTTTGGACAGTCTCTGCGTGGGCAGGTCATACTCTAGTCCAGCAGAGCAGCCCTAACCACAGCCTGATCCCAGATCTCTTTACAGACCTGTGTTACAGGAACATTTGTCTGGCTGTGTGGGTGGTGTTGAGAACTGAGGTCGTGTAAGGAAACCCACTACTAGTCTCTGTGTGTGTGTGTGTGTGTGCTTTTTATTTTTTGAGCAGGTACTGCGCAGTTCGCCCACATGGTTCTGTGTAGCACATCAAAGAGACTCATATGCTTGTTAAAGGAGTTATAGCATAAGGCGCAGTGGGATGAAACAGCTAGAGGGTGGTTTGTGTTTGCCTAATGCATATACGTCTCCTTTTTGTACACACAGATTGAATTGTCGTGAGTATTTGCATGTGGCCCTGATCCACATTGTCGCCGTTGTTGTTGTTTACAGAATAATCCCGTCCATGCCGCTGTGATTCGGCTGATTAAAGGCCAGACCTCGTGACCACTTTCTGCTGTTATCTGGGCTGCAATCACCAGCCAATCACCATCGTTCTCTTTAAGGAAATACCTGACCAAAATACTCACAAAATAAGACACAAGACTTCACCAAGGGCAAGCCATATATCAGATATTTTGCAGTAGAAAATGTTTCGATAAAAATGATATGAGATTTAAACACCTTTTTGGTATCACTTTAAAATCAAACGACACTTAGAAAGGTTTAGAATCTGTTTATTAATGGTTATTAATTATGTTGTTAATATATTAAAAGTCATTAATAATCAGTTATAACACATAAATAAAGAAAGGCAACAGTGACCTGTTGTTTTCCAAATGGTGAACCCACATCCATCTGCAGTTAACCCTCAGTGACGTGATTTAACCACAAACAGAGATAAAGATAATGCGCTGAATCTTAACGTGTGAAATGATATATTCACATTTCCAGGTCGTGTTCTTTACTTCACTTTCAGAAATTTATGGGACACATTTGGAGGTCACTGTTGCTTTTCTACCTCTGTATCACACAGATGATTATTAATGACTTTTGGGGGTTTTCCAACCTAATTAATAACCATGTGAGAAAGAGGTTTTTAAGCCATTTGTAGTTTTATTTTAAAGTGGTACAAGATGTAGTTCAATATTACAATATACATTATTTACAACAGAATGTGTGAGTGTTTGTGTTGCCCTGTGAAGGACTGGCGCCCCCTCCAGGGTGTGTTCCCGCCTTGCACCCAATGATTCCAGGTAGGCTCTGGACCCACCGCGACCCTGAACTGGATAAGGGTTACAGATAATGAATGAATGAATTAATTAATTATTTACAACATCTGTCTCTGACTCACGGATCGAATACAGGGTGCTGTTGTCAGTTCATCGCACTCAATTTTAACGTTAGTTTGAAAGTATTAAATATTCACAAAGCCAAGATGTTTATGATTATTTTGTGTTTCTTTTATATTCTTTTGGTGGCTATTATATTGTTCATATTGTTATTGGAATAATATTTTTTCCACAGATATTAAGACATATGTCGTGATATAAATTTTGGCCACACCCAAGCTGGTCTTTGTGAGAGTAACGTTGTTGACATTATAAGACGTTGAGAACTTGGACCAAAATTGTCTCACGTACTCTATAAGGTCACGTCAGGTTTTTGTGGATTGGTGTTTAGTTTTTTATTGAAAAAATATCCGAGAAACCGAATGCAGTACACCCTGTGCACCCGAGTGCAGTAGCTGGGCTCACCTGCCTGTGACACAGCGGGAAATTATTCCAGAAGTTGCCGCTTGTTAAGTCAACACTTGCTAAGAACTCTGGCTCAACAGCCCGTACAGAACAGAGCCCTCCATCTTAGTTAATCGCAGGACAATCCCCACTCATCATTCTGCAGATTCTCATAAAAAGGGAGAATAAAGGGGAGAGGATATTTGCTCTTCGAGGTCTTTTGTGGCCGCCCAAAGCAGAGTGATTATTCAGCGGCCGCTCTGCTTCCCCAGATTTACAGTGTGCAAACATGACATGATTGATCCTGTAGCCTCCTGGGAGTGAGTTCTGGAGGTGAAGTTTCAAACACACGTTCTTAAGCAGCTTTCAAGCCTGTTGTGGACTGAGAAAAGTAGCCTTGACTCGGTAAATCTTCCTGAGGCATCAAAGAATTGCCGCGTTGCATTTGCAGATATACGTCGTGTTCCTTTGCTTGTGTTTTTAAATTTGCAACTTTAGTTGACGCTAGGTTTGCGAAGTCCCATTTCTGTGTGAATTTAATTCATACTTCTTTCAAGTCTGTAGCAGTCCACAATTAAGTGAAGACACAATGTTAATTATGATGATCTGCAATTGTGTCATTTTTCATTTATTATTGTTGTTGTTGTTGTTGTTGGTTTGTGTTTTATTGTTTTATTTGTTATCCGTTTTGTAAAACGACCTTGGGTACTTTGAAAGATGCTGTACATATTTAAACTTATTGTAGTAGTAGAAGTAGTAGTAACACACTTGTCTTTTTTGAGTTAAAAGACGCTCTGATGTTGGGGTCATTTGTCATGTATTAAAAACACCTTTTTACAAAAGTCAGAGCATGTTTCCTCACAGTTGTTTAGCTCTCCTGTCTCCTGCACTGGACAAATCACTGGTGTTTGTACAGCCCTAGCTCAAGGGTCTCATTCCGAGGCATTCCCTCTGTACATCACTGGAGTGTGGATGGCGGAACAATTATGAAAATAAATGAGGATGTTACTCTGTTTCTGCCCCACAATGTGAGTAAAATTGACTTATTTTGCTGTTACTACTTAAGGTGAAACTGACTCCAAATTTGGACCGCACTCTGCATTAAAGTAAAGGCAGATCGAAAGTGCTGTAAACGTAAACAGGTCGAGTTACAAATGAGCCACATGTCCACATAGATGCTACCATTGGCTTCTTACTCGGATGTGGAGCTTCTGAACGGACACCCTGGTTGGGTGGGGGATTGGGGGTACGTTTTGCCTTTATTTTTTATTCCTCACAGGGCTGATACTTCCTACCACTCGTACTCTACCCTCTGCCCTTGTTTTCTCCTTCTCTTCTTCTCTTTTCTCATTAACCTTTTTTTTTTTGGCCAAGCACAAAGGAGCAGAAGAGCACACCTGTGCTTGCTGGCACTAACTCTACCGAGTGCCTTGGGCTGCCTGGGTATGAGGAACAAAACCAGAAGGGATAAAACTCACAGAGCAACATTTGTTTCTACTGGAGGATTGTTGGTGCAGCGTGGCACTGTATGAAGAAAGCAGCCATGTGGATGTGAGCGGTTGGGCACTGAGAACAGGATGTCGGGCCTCCAGGTAGATGGAGCTGTGTGTGTTGGGGCTTGCGGGCCGGGTGGTGGAGGCGGCTACGTGCCGGGCATAATGATAGGCTGCTGCAGGTGAGGACATGACTGCGCTCTACCCCCCTAGGCATGCACTGACACACACCTCTCTTACTCACAACAATAAGCAATAAATCTGACATCTCTCCCACAGCTCAGCCAATTACAGGGAGGACAGACCGATGAGCAAGAAAGTGCCAACTCTAGGGAAAGGGTTTAATGAAGAAGTAGTGCGTTGGCACTTTTACCTGAGGGCTTTTCTTTTTTAGAGTCTAGGAAATAACAAAGGTGTTGAGATGTATCCGGGGTCTTCCAGTCTGTCAAATGTGCCCCTGTTTATTGCTTCTTAGATTGGGCCTTTGATTATGAATATGACATAATCCAGAGTAATTCTAGGCCAAGTTCACAATGGCATTATGGTACAGAGAGAAGTTAGATCACTAAAGCTTTTACACTGAACAATCACTGGATACAGACTGTAGTCCACCTGTTACTCTGCATTCTTTCTTATCCCCCCCCCCCCCCCCCATATTGGTCAGGTATGATGATGGATCATTCTCACCATGTTATGATACGAGTGGATCAGACACAGCAGTGCTGCTCGATTTTTTAAAAAACTTAGCATTGAAGAACAGGGGGCGAAATGAGGAATACCTTTGTCACATGGCTTGTAGCCGGTGGAAGATGCTCAAAAAATAGCGCTCGGTTATCTGAGAGTGGTACAACAATGCAAGCGATTGTCTGGGCGTCCAACTTCTGTCCTTCAGGCTTAGGGAAGAAGAACTGGGCTTGTGGTGAACCGTCATACACAATAAAGGTGTGAAACATTGCTCTCTAGATCCCACCATTGGCTGACCACGCCGGCCTCACTCGCTCGCTCGCTTCCCTGTTGTGTTTCCGTATCGGCGGTTCCTCTGCTCTTTCACTCTTGGCTCTTTTCGTCTGGTGCACAGACAAGCCATTGTCTTGCCACATCTCCTCTGCAGTCCACCCAAAGGCACAGGAGTCAACAGGTTAATGCTCTGAGAAACAGACAGTGTTTGTGGTATTGACTGACATCAAGCTCTGGAAGTTTGCTGTAAATACACACAGCACATAGACCCTTTAGTTTGTGTTGGTTTATTTGCAGGAACACTGACCAGTGGACAGACAGGATTACGTGTGTCGTAGCTGGTCGCTAATGCAGCACTAATTTTAAATGATATATTGGGAAGTCAGGCTCTAGACATTGGTCTAAATGTTAAATATTGATTGGCTAGGGTCAGGATGCTATGAAATATCCCTTTACCAAAACAGTAGGTGTAGTTCATAGCCCAACACACTTCCTAATTGTACATACTGCTGGGGTGGGAATCACAGGGCATCTCACGGTACAATATTACCACGATACATTGCCCAGGATAAAAATGATATCACTATTCTGTGATCCTCGGTATATTGCAAGACAGTACTCTGATACATCACAATATCTTTATGACAGGCTTCTAAATAGTAGGACTGCATGGGTTTTTAATACTGCTTGGGTTAGCGAGCGAGACTAGCATGCTGGAGATTGGGATTTTAAAGCAGGTGCGGGATGCAGAACGCTCACAATGGTGTAAGGCACTTGTGCAGGTGACTGCATAGGCTCTGCATCCAAGTCAATGGAGAATAGTACCTTAACAGTCTTCCATTACCTTTAACCGTTCTTCCTGGGGGCTGTCTCAGACTAAACGCTGTGGTGAGCAGTATATGTTTTAGCTTTGCTCGTAGACGGATAAACACGTGCTCATGTGAATCATGCCCATTGTATCCTGCCTCTTCCTACCATGCGAATAGACAGACATTGTGTCTCATCAGTGCTAGACTGTCCCACTGCTAGCAGCTTAACTTCCATTGTTGGAGAAGATATGAGGTCATTGTCATGAGATTTCTCCAGAGAAAAGCTAGCTTTCTCTCGCAACTCATTCTGAATGGTAAGCCGGCAGAGGGGAGTGTGTTCAAAGGAGCAGGGCAAGCAGGATTTTGGGGGCTGAGGGGCATGTGGCACTGGGAAACAGCTGGACAGTTGAAAGCCAGCTCTGAGTCTACGCCCCCTTTCCTCAGCTGACGCGGCTGTGACAGTTCTTAAGCTGCTCAGACTGCGTGTAGGAGACTTGGCTCAACAGGTGTCTCGATACTTTGCTTCGGTAGGACAGCTCTAATGCTAACAAAATTAGAAAGTTTGGAGCGCATCTTTTTCACACGCTCTGTTTTGTCATCTTCAGCCCGGTCTCTGACCACAGTGCCCAGCAGGAGCAGCCTCTTCTTTAGATGTTTTACAGATCCCAGTGCTGTCTGAAGCCACTTGTATAATAAAGTGGTCCAAAGTTGGCCCTTAAAAGCCACCATTGCCTTGACGAGGTACTCCTTCCCACCTGTGCAACAATGCTAAGAAGAATGGATGCAGCCATAGGCATCTCCTCATCTCGACAGCCCTCATAGTTTGGCGTTCCCTGTCCTGCTTGTGCCTCACAGAGCTGTGCAGAGATGTACAGATAGCTGGAACTGAGGGGTCTTTGTTAGAGGAAAGGGGGACTGAGGGAGGTCAGCATCGCAGCCGTCACGGGGCCTGTGTGTGGAGCCATGCCGCTGCATCACTCCTCATCTCCAGCAGCCCGAGACGAGACAGATGTGACATGGGGGAGTTGACGGTGTCAGCCGAGGTTGTATTTTTTCGCTGTATGGCCATTAATACGAATGGTATCCGATTTCCATTCAATGTCCCACTGCATTCCGTGCTTTCCTTTGGAGATTATACCCTGAACAAACACCTAACTTGTATCTGCACTCAGTGTCGGTTCTATCAGCTCTACTTACCACGCAGGAGCACTTTGTGGTGAGAATGACGCACAAAATGTTGGACATGTAGGTGTTCTGACCATTGAAGGACAGTGTGAACGGGGTTAATAAAGTATGCAGAGCAACACGTGGACTGCAGAGTGCTCCTGTGTGATCAGTGGAGGTGATAAAATTGACAAAGGATGTAATTTAGTGTTTTGTTATCCTGTTCTTTAAGGTGTTGCAAAATCCGCCAAAGATACAAGCAGCATGTTTTGATATTAATTGCCCAATATCAGAATCTATTCTTAGAGTTAGGGCCTCTGTAAACGTCTTGGCTCTGCTCTTGTCAGTATGTGTTTGTATTACTCTGATGGGTTTTAAATCATTTCTGCACCTGAGTGCACTTTCTTGAAAGAAGGATCCATTCAGGTGAATGTGGTTTGTTGATACAACATGGATTTTGTTTAGCTTTAATTTACACTGAATCCGTGGAATTGCCTTCTGGCTGATGCAGTGGCATGTCTTGGTCGGAAAACACCCTGATGTGATTGACTGTCCAAATTATAAAGTGCGGTCACATTCCAGAACCTCATCTCTTTTATTGCCATTTTCAGTAATGTTTGTTGTAATGTAATTTATCTCCATCACTTTTTGGACTCATTAGCCTCTGCTGTTGGAGGTTAGACTGTTAGCTCAGAATAAATCAGGCAAATTAATGACTTAGTAACACTTTACGTAGTGTCATCCATTTTAAACGTAGTTTTTTTTTTTTTTTACGAATGTATTAAGCAAGTAAGGACAAGTTTATTTACAGAGAACATTTCTTTTATGTGAAAGTGAATAACAGAAAAAAAAACAAAAAAGAAAGAACGTACAAGACCCAAAGGCACTTTTACAAAAATAACTAAAACACTTACTTAGCACTGCCTCCCTTAAATTGACAGATCTCAGATGAAGATTCAGACCACTGGTCCACAGTGTATTTGTCTGTAAGTGTAGAACTATAACATGCTCCTGTGTGGTCAGTGAGACATGAGTGTAGATTTAAGGTAGGTGTTCCTAATCCATTGATTATTATCCATTGATCCAATGTTTATTAACAATTAATAGCACTTTAAAATCAGTTTTAGGCAAGGCAAGTTTATTTATAGGGCGGCGCGGTGGCTCAGCAGGTAGGTGTCGCAGTCACACAGCTCCAGGGTCCTGGAGGTTGTGGGTTCGATTCCCGCTCCGGGTGACTGTCTGTGAGGAGTATGGGGTGTTCTCCCTGTGTCCGCGTGGGTTTCCTCCGGGTGACTGTCTGTGAGGAGTGTGGCGTGTTCTCCCTGTGTCCGCGTGGGTTTCCTCCGGGTGACTGTCTGTGAGGAGTGTGGCGTGTTCTCCCTGTGTCCGTGTGGGTTTCCTCCGGGTGACTGTCTGTGAGGAGTGTGGTGTGTTCTCCCTGTGTCTGCGTGGGTTTCCTCCGGGTGACTGTCTGTGAGGAGTGTGGTGTGTTCTCCCTGTGTCTGCGTGGGTTTCCTCCAGGTGACTGTCTGTGAGGAGTGTAGGGTGTTCTCCCTGTGTCTGCGTGGGTTTCCTCCGGGTGACTGTCTGTGAGGAGTGTGGTGTGTTCTCTCTGTGTCTGCGTGGGTTTCCTCCGGGTGACTGTCTGTGAGGAATGTGGTGTGCTCTCCCTGTGTCCGCGTGGGTTTCCTCCGGGTGCTTCGGTTTGCTCCCTCGGTATTCCCACCTTGAGCCCAATGATTCCAGGTAGGCTCTGGACCCAACGCAACCCTGAACTGGATAAGCGGTTACAGATAACGAATGAATGAAAGAAGAGAATCTTTCATACAGAAGCAATTCAAAGTGCTTTACAGGAAAAAAAAACAAAACAAAAAAAAAAACAGTTAAATTAAAAGCCAGAATAAAATCATAAAAGTCAAATAAAACAATTAAATGATTAAAATATTTTTAAAGGATACAATTAAATAAAATGCCATTACAGAAATAAAAAGTGCAGAGTATTTTAAACCGAGCTGTAGCTGCTCAAACAGGAATGTTTTAAGCCTTGATTTTTTAAAATGTCTAAACCTTTTCTGTATCTGGTTGTGACATGGAATATTTAGACTTTTTTGGTATGTTCCTGAGATTTTGTTATTGCCTTCATTTATTTTTTCATTAAAATTCATAGCTGAGTCCTGTATTATGTCTGGATTTCTGACTTGGTCTTTTGTCTTTAGAGCTGTAGGGTCAAGGTGAGCAGTGACCTTGAGTCTTTGCTCCTAAATGACAAATACAATCACGTCTCTCATGTCTTTGTTTATTTGAAGGAAGCTGTCCCTTGTGTAGTTATTTACTGACGCTAGGAAATGACAAACCCTGTGTCTGAAATGGCTCCTTACATTACGCACTATAGAGTGCACTACTCTAGTGAACTGAATTCAGGAGGTTAATGAAAAATGTCAGCCGCTACCTCATTTAGGATTTTACCAAATGACCCAAGGCATTTTGTGTAATGTGCATTACAGGTTGTACATTTTTGCAGTGCATCATGGGATTGTTTGAGTGTACAGATATTTGTGACTATGTTTTTGGACACCACTACAAAATGGCGAAACCCCCAAACAGTGCAGTATATAGTGAATGGGAACAGTTTTGGACACAGCGTTAGTGTCTGTGAGACTCACCTGGTGACAGAGCTAAACAGACCAGAGTTTCATTTGCATAGATAACTAAGATTCTATGCTATCTGCATAAACTAAACACTTTCTAGGGTAAAAAGCACTAAATCTCACTTATGACCGCGGATGCTTGTTGGAATAAGCATGTGTAGATCTTATGACATTAAACGTCAAGTGTTGCAAGTATATTTGTGGTGATTTTCTATGTAAATCTGGTACAGTTTGTTCATGAAAAATAACTCTGAAGGTATTGCTGTGTTGTGTGTATCTTTCTATTAAGATACAATTGAAACAGGATGGGGAAATACAATGTTACTTCTGTGAACTTGAGAATTAGGCAGATTGTCTGGAATGTCTTTGCTTGGGCATTTTGTTTTTTTTTGCTCAGATTAATCAGAGAGGGCAGTGCGCTTCTTTCACTACACTGTATCTGGTATTAATCTGACCGAATCTGACATTGGTGAAATGCATGACAGAAGTTGTTGAGGAGCTCGTATGGAATCGCTATTGATCCCGATGTCGGTAACAGTTTATTGTGTCGACATTCTTCTTCATGGCAGTTATTGATTATGTGTTTGTTTGATATCTTTGATTGCTTCTTTCCTACCACTCTACGCAGCCACAGCCCTCCATGGGCACAGTCTCATGGCGGTCCAGTCCTGTCTGAAAGCGAGAGTGGCATGGCCGTTGGGAACGGGAAGGTGCGGTCGTGAGTGTGTGTTCCAGACGTAGCCTGGTTCCTCCTTCCAAAGGCTGGGCCGTGGTGGTGCAGGGGGCCACATACAGCACACACCCCACGTACCCTCGAATTTCCCCTCACACACACCAGCCCCCCACCAACCATCGACCACGACCCTGCCTTCTCACAGAGCACTCTGAACAGACCTAGAGGCCTCTTCTACAGTCACCATGTGCTGGAGCATTGAGTGAGACTCACTTGTAACCAAGTCCCTTGGGCCACGTTTACATTACAGGCCTTGTTGCTCTTATAGACCCTTATACAGTAGGTTGTTCCTAACTCAAAACCTGATTGGCTAAGGAGCCAGCATGGGTTAATGATAGTTACTGTGAAAAACGTAGATTTTTGGCAACAGAACTGTTTTTGTAGGATAACTGTAATTTTCCACTTACTCTCTTTATGCTGCAGCTGACTACTGCTTTTCTTATTCTGAACTGGTCGATGAAAAAGGTCCTCAATCCAGCTTCAAGTCCCCCTCCATGGATTTAACACCTAAACCTCATCTCTGTTCATCAGAAGTATATACTTTCATTTATTTCCAGGAAAAATCCCAGGAATCAATCCCCTAAACTGCTGAAAGTGTCTTTGACGTAGTTAATCAGCCCTCATTCAATTTGCGCGTATCTAGTCCTCGGCCATGTGCTTTCCATTCCAAAACCGTACAGAGGTGCCTCTGTCACGAGCAGAGAAAGAGATGTTCTCATACCGGACCGGGTCAGTTGGGCTTCGTAAACACATCTTCTGATTTTTATAAACCATTTTTTTTCCCCTGAGCTTCACCTCTAAGGCAGAGGAAATGGTGTTGACGACTGAATGAATGCCCCCCTGATTCTATCAAATACACAATTACACAGAAATTTGACTTCATCTTTAAATGATGCAGCAGTTGCGTTCTGGAGCACCTGATCTACCTTAAGTTGTCCAACGGACAAGAAATCAAATTTGCTTTTATGAACATGAAACAATTTCATATAGCCTTTGTGGATACTGACAGCTCCTAAGCTGTTCAGAATTAAGATATAATGACACATGCATAACTGTTGCTATTTTTCAACCAATAATGCAATGTCTATGGTACTGACAGATCTCAAATCTTATAATTAAGTAAAACACTGGATTCGTGCCAGATTTAATAGCCTTAACTGTCACCTGTGTTACTTCCTTACCTGGATGGTTATGCAGAAACATTGGAGTGGGAGCCAGAAATGGAAGCAAACATTTTAGTCAAATAAGAATGGGGGAGTGGTGAGCGCTCAGTAAGATACTGTTTATTTTTAATTGTAACCTGTGAGAACTGGAGCTAGCCTGGAGTTTTGTTTGGCAATGGACCCTGAAGGAGCACTGTCATGTTTTTCATGCCTGTTGACTTGTGTCACCAGTGGCATTCACAGATGAACTCGCAGACTATGTATTGGATTGCTTTTAACCATAGCACATGCCCGCAATTGCGGACATGATTGTTGGAGAGAAGAAATGAGAGCCCAACGTACTGCTTCTTTAAAGTTTTTGGGTTTTATTTCCTTCAGTAGTTTCTGAGGAAGTACTGAACAATCCTAGCTCTGTTCCTAGGCTAAATTCACATGTCATTCTCGAAGGATGGAGTCAGCTAATGTTCTGGTAACAGGGGCTTCCGTATTACAGTTATATCGTGGCCCGGAAGCATGTACGTGGAGGACACTGACATTTTTAATTCATTCGTTTTCAACTCTCATTATTGCAATTAGCCATTTGTCTGACTCAAAGTGACAGGCATAAAGATCTGTGGAGAACACTTAGATTTGCAGAAGTTCAGGGTTTTGACAGTCCTGAGTCTTGTGAAGTTTGTTGAATGCACGTGCCCTTCCGATAATGTAGCATATCCACAGAGAGCACGCAGCATATATGCATCTTTTTATTCTTTCATCACATGCTACTTTGTCTTTGTCTGAAGGTCTTTAGAGTCAGACTGAAGAGGCATGCAACAAGCTAGTGGCATTAATTCAGTATGCAAGGGTATATTACACAATGTGCAAACACTCTGTTCCATATTTTCAAAGAACAAAACGACTTAAATTGTCTCTCCTCATCTTCCAAAGCTAAAATGGATTCTCCCTGGGTGTGACTCTTGATCAAAACCATCCACTCTAGTTTTCCAAAGGAGTGAGCCCATCCAAGCAAATGCCCCTATTAAAATTCCACCCAGTGAGTCAAAAAGTAAACCTATAAAAGCATGGCATCTCACTGCCATCAGCCAAACAGCAGCAGAGTTTCAGGGAAAAAATGTAGAAAAAAAGCTTTGAAAATATTCTGTGGAGCAAACATATTCTAAACTTGCTACAATTTGCCACAAATACATTTCATAATGTCACTGCATTCTTTGAGTTATAGTGCTAAGATGTCACTGTTGCTATGGGCAGGTCTCACACTATTGCTCATGGTACATCAAAGGAATATTATAATGGGCATTTAATATATGGACATGTCCTCAAAAATTGTTCATTGATTGTAATATAGTTTATCAGAAATAGTTCTGAGGCAATATATCGAGATAAGTCTATTGTGACAGTCCTAGTAGCTGATGTTATCATAATAGTGTCCACGTTAACTTTGTTGTAATATATTTTTAAAGCAGTGTAGTGTCTTCTTGCCTGACCCCATAGAAACCAGTGTTTTTCAGAACTTCTAGTGGTTGTAGTTTAAGTGTTGAATAGAGTTGCTTCATAATTCTAAATTCCCACAGAATGACAGCACTTCAGAGGTCGACATTAAAGTCCTCATTAGATATCACTGTTTTAATGTACATTACTATGATTACCATGATTTGAAAAACCTATGTATGTTACAGCATCAACCAAAGTTAGGAACAGTCTCCCAGTGTCTGCAGCAATGCGCAGCATGTAACATGGGTTTGGTTTGGAATCATGGCACAGTGACAGAGCCACGGGGTGGTGCCCAGTTTCATCTCCCCGTCCTGAATTCATCTCCCCTGGTTTCAAGGGTCCTGGGCATCACACTGGAGCTCCTAAAGACTTGTTTGACTTTTTGTAAAGACAAACAAGAAGTCACATTTAAAAAGATAACACATTCCATCCAGAATTACAAACTCATCCCCCGTTCCTCCCCCACAAATGTTGTAGTTATCCGTTCCGCCTTAAATTCTATTGCATTTTCACCAATGTAAATTGTGAAGTTTTTGTCAGATTATTTCTGTCTTAAACAAAGCTTGGTCTTAAACAAAGCTTGGTAACATTTGGATTCAGATTCAGATTGAGATTCGGCTGCCGATATTAAGTTCTACCTTCAATGGTTTATGATTGTATTCAAATGTATTCCCTGTTGTGCTCTAGATGCTATTTAAAATAACATAAACAACAGAGGTTTATAAATTTATGATTACTGATTACCTGTTAAACATGTCCTAATACGTAAGGCCAAGAAACAAAAAAACAAGGCTGCAGAGTTATTGTTCACTTAGTTCTATTTTTGTTCACTTCTTTTAAATGAGTACAGAGTGCTGCTAATTTTATTTTTGTTGTTCAAAAATCATCGTGGTTTTTTTTTTTTCTGTTACTTTTCAGCACATTTTAATGTACTGTGATAATGCTAATAAACTGTGAACATTTTGGCCGCAATAACCGTGATATACAATTTTCATACAGTTTTATGTCTACACCCAACATGCAAATGACTAATGAGAAATAGCAAGCAGAAATTCCTTAATGTGTGAAACAAAGAGATGTTTTGATAGTGCACCAATGCTGCATAACCATTTACCCTTTACTGTAAACTCAGAGGCCAGGCCCACGTCCAGTATGTAAAAACTTTGAGCGCGAGGGCTGACCTTGGATCAGCTTGTACTTGTCTGTGTATTTGTGACTTTGCATATATTAGGATATGAAACTGATCTGTGATCAGCATTTGCTCCTCTCAGGATTTCAGGATCCCTGTGCAAACAGCAAGTCACCTCTCTGGAAGTTTTTCAAGAGGAACTTTGTTTCCCGGTGCTGTGTCTCTCGTTTCCAGGTGGTGGGCTGCCCTGCAGGTTTTGAGGCTGTGACGGACAGGAGGAATGCTGCTCTATTTTGTTTTGTTTTCTCTAAGCCCGTCTATTCTTCAGGTGCTCTTAAGCAAACAGGAGAGCACTATGTCCTGTTTTTACTGTTTCACCACGTCACTGTTCAAACTCGAGAAGAGCAAATATCGCAACGATCCCTCGGTGCTTCAGCCCGTAGGCAGGAGGGGAAAGGTATTTTAAAGCTCTGCAACTGGAGCAAAACATTCTTGTCATAAAAGAATTATTAGGATGTGATTAGGGGACACATGAAGTGGTGAATTTTTTTTTTTATTATTATTTATTTTATTTTTTTTTGCCTTTAGTTCTGTGGGTAATTCTCTACAAAAAGGGACCTGATCTTTGTTCTCGTAAAACCCCCAAATTTTGTGTTACACTGTTTACTATTCTGCACTGAATGATCACTGGATTAGGAACACCTACCTTGTATCTACACTCATCGTCCATTGTATCAGCTCCATTGACCAGGTCTACAATTACTGATCCACCTGTTTCTCTGCATTCTTTCTTACCCCTGCATTCTTTCTTATATAATGCAAAGAAACAGATCAACCACAGTCTGCTGGAATTTAAGAAGTACAACGTGCGACTGTGTGGTCAGTGAAACTGAGATAAAATGAGATAATTTAGATGTTTTTTTCAATCACTGTTCAGCACTGACTCTAATCCACAGATGGTACATTTGCAATTATATATCACTTAGGAAAAGTGATGTGATTCAGTTAGAAATGCACCAGAGTGCTATTTATTTAGTTTACTTATATGTTTAAAAGGCCAGAAGGAACAAATTAAGTGAAGAGGAAAAAAAAGAATATAGAGCCTTTAACACTTTTTAGGAACATGTTGCGCCACATAACTCAAAGCAGATCTTCCATTGTGGAGAAAGGGGTCACGGACTGAAGAACATTCGGTGCCAACAATCAGATTTGCTCCATGAATTTCCACTGAGAAAATAAGTTGGGATGTCCACACGAAAAAAACTAAAGACAGCTGATGGAATCAAGACCAAGCTGTGGCTAATGGCTTCATGGAGGTGCTGAGGTGTTTAGAAGCTGTTTGCCAGTTGTGTTCATTTCCAAACCTGAGTACAGCTGAGTGTTTATACTTTTTAGAATCTTGACATTAGCAACTCTTGAAATTGCCCAAAATGGTGTTATTAATTACCAAAAAAAAAAAAAGCATTGCTAGCGAAGGCACTGTGTTCTACGTAACGCCTGAAAAGTTTGCTGCATAAAGTCGAATGATTTTAATTCACATGAAGAGGATAGATAGAGCACAATAGCGCTGTCAATATGAAAGGGGATGCTTACGATAGTGAAACACAGCTCTCTCTGTTGTTGTTTTTTAAATATTAATTGAATAAGTTGGAGTGGTGTTTGAGATCAGGAACTTTACTGTAATTCAATCAGGAAATGTATTATAATCAGCCCCTGACCACAGCAATGGTCTTCTGGTTGGATGCAATCAGATCCTCACAGGAGTGTTCCATCATCTAATATATAATATATTCTAACTATTCTTTGGTTTCGGAAGAATGCCAAAGTTAAGCACAACCACAGTGATCAGGGCCCTTTTAGAGTCGGACATTGGGATGGAAATGGAAAGGCACGTTAATATTCCGTTCAGGTCGGGCCTCCAGCTCCAGCTCGGATGCCTGCCTGCTTGATTATGTGTTATTTTAATGTGTTAGCAGCACGGGCCTGGAAAATCTGCTGTTATATTTAAGAGAAAAGCCGGAGGCTCATAAAAATACTTTTTAATTCCTAAAGTACTCCCAGCAAATAACAGCTGAACACCATGTCCAACACTGTGGAAACTTTTGTACACAAGACCTTAGCTGAAAACGGAGCCAGTTGGTCCTGTTGCAGTGCAGCTGTCTACGTTTGCACTCGGTATTGCGTCCATTTAATGGGCAAGGCAGTGTTTCAGAAAGTGTTCAGCCCAGGAAAAAAAAGAGAATGCAATCCCCTCCCTGTTCTCCCTTGTATTATTTACTATTGTAGCTTTCCTCCTGGTCTGTGTCTCTCTCAGATACCACTGGCATTCTGCAGCCGCTCGGGGGTGGGGGGTGGGATTTTGTCACACCATTTTTGGCCTCTTTGCTCAGTTAGCAGCTGCCTTTTTTGTTTTTTAGGTCACCAGCTTTATCTCCAACTCTCTAACTGTCAGCTTGCTTGGTCGTGTTTAATCTCTGCTGCCTCCTGTAAACTTCCCCTAATTACCCCTAGGTGCTCAGACAAATAGTTTATTATTGTGATTTATCATTACCAGGAATTTACCGGTCTACTGTGTCACTCTGTAGAGGGCTGGATGGTTCTGTAATTACACCCAGCACTCGTTAGAGCTTGTAAAGTTAGTCCTTGCGGTGAAAGTGTGAAGGAATGAGGCCCGAAGGAAAGAAGAAACATGGGTGTCCTCCTGTTTGACTGTCAGGATTGCATCATTATAGCTGTACGAGAATTGCTGGAGGGGAGACGGTTTGTTTCTAGACGTTTCCAGTAGGGTTCGGTTCGTGTTGTTCACTGAACGCTGCCCACAGGATGCTGTTGGCTGGATATTTTTGTTTGGCGCACAAGTCGCAGTCCAGCAGGTAGTGGATGGGTAGTCTTGACTCTCAGAAAACATCGATCTATTTTTGCATTAACGTGACTCAAACGTGACTCATTTTCAGGGCTGTGTGAACACATGGCTATGGTCACATCACAAACTTCATTCATTCACTACACCCTGGAGGGGGCACCAGTCCTTCACAGGGCAACACAGACACACACATTCACTCACAACCTATGGACACTTTTGAGTCGCCAATCCACCTACCAACGTGTGTTTTTGGTCTGTGGGAGTAAACCAGAGCACCCGGAGGAAACCCACGCAGACACAGGGAGAATACACCAACTCCTCACAGACAGTCACCCGGAGCGGGAATCGAACCCACAACCTCCAACCCCTGGAGCTGTGTGACTGCGACACTAACCTGCTGCACCACCGTGCCGCCCCTTCGTTTTGATCAGCTGAATTCCAAATGTCTCCCTAAACCCTGTGTAGTGCACACTCTAGGTCATAAAACAGGGATTCTGATGATTAGTGCCCTGTCTGGGTGTAGAAGTATTGGTTTTATAATCTGTGAAGTGCCCTATCTAGGGAATGTGGTGCTATTTGGGATGCCTCCATTGCTGTTTTGCTGCACTGCTGGTGCAGGCTGAGACGACAGCACTAAGCACATGCGTACAGACAAAAAGACACATGAAATCCTGTGTGGCCATTCGCATTCATGTCGCAAGCCCACAAATCGGATACAAATCTGATATACGGTCACACTCTCTGCGTAGTGCCCTTCACAGATTATACAACTACATCTAGACAAGGCACTCGTTCGATTGGAAGGTGTAAAGTTTATAGCTGATTATAAAGGCTTTCACAGGTGCAGGGATCCTTCATTTATGACCTAAATACTGTATAAAGGAGACATCATCCAGTCTCTTAGTACAGCAGTAAAATCAGTCCAGCTGGCTTCTTTTTGCCTTCCCGTTCTAATGTACAGATTGCTGTCCTCTCGAGGAAACTGCGATACACACATGCGCTGATGGGTATTTTTGCAGTTTTAATACAATACAGTTTAATACAGTGTTTGTTGTTGATTAAGGATGCGTTGTGAATAAATATATCAATGTGTGAATGCATGCCGTTTCAGAGACTCTTAAATGTATGAATCTGAACTGTCAAGACACAAGCCACATCCGATCTGAGCAAAGAACTGATGAATGAGGCGTGTGATGTGAACGTAGCCCCTCCACTGTTAATGAGTGCATGATGTATAGCCCAGTAATGGAGGTTTGTATTTTCTAGCCGACTCAGGGCATGGAGCAGATGCTCTTCAATGGAGATCATACAAGCTGAGTGTCTGTATCCACAGTGAATGTACTTTAAAGTTCCTGAAGTCACCCATAGATTGTATTTACTTCATACTTATTGTTCTAAGCTTCTCCAGCAGTTAGAGGATAATTGTAAAACCTGGTGTAATTTATATCTGACACACCAACCAGACATGTCTCGTCTTGACATCTGCACAGGATTTCGTAATAGGGTGTTTTCGGGAAGACGATTTGCTCCTCGACAAGATAAACTCGACTGCATCAAACCTTTGGTGCAGGGATTCAACTAAAACCGAGGTTAATCTGTATCTTGGTATCCGGTAACACTATCAACACACCTGCATATGCCGTTCTCTCCCGAGTGACCCATGCTGCCCTGTGGCACTGTTCCAATACAGATAAACCGCCCTCATGAGATGCAGCCTGGAGCTGAGGGGGAGGGCAGTCGGGTGGTAATTCAGTGCTTGAGAACAGCAGCTCAACAACAAACCCAAGTTTGGAGTGGAGCTGCAACTGTAGCCCAAAGCACCACGAGGCCCTGTTTACACTTGCCGTTAACACCCAATCACCATGATCTGATCGTTAAATAAATACAATCAAGACAATGAACGTGTAAACCTGCCCTTTCAAGTATAGCGTTTTGCATCCAGAATTCCAATCAGATCCCACATCCCTGCCCGATATTTCCATTCTCAAATGAGGCTGCGTATTGTGGCTCTGGAGCAAAGTGTACAGTTTTAAAGCACAAGAGGGAGGAGAAATACATGAATAGGTAAAGCACAGAAAGAGGCTGTGAACTGTTTACACACACTTAGCCTTTTATCAGTGAAACATAACCATATATTATACCAAAATATATTATGATGTATGTCAGTATGTCCCAAACTACCTCCCTCTCGACACATTCAGTTTAAACTCCTCCTGCACAACTCCTGTGCCGCTACTGTCCCCCCTGTACACTTAGGTCCTCTGACACTGGTCTTCTTTTCATCCCCAAGCTCAGACTGATCAATGCAGGGGCAGATCTTTCATGGCCCCAACCCTAGAGAGCACCACAGTCTCTCCATCTCTGCTTTTCTCTCGCTCTCAACTGAAAACCGTCAGCTCCCTCCTGTAAACAACTTAACGCTTCTTCCCTCCTCTCCCTCTGTGTTGATGTAAAGTGACGTTGTGTGAAAAAGGTGCTAAATAAAAATTAAACGTATAGTAGTAATAATAATAATAATAACAATTAATTATTCTTATATAGGTCCACATTTTGTAAGCCCCATTCACGATCATGATCATGTTCTTACAAGAAACAAACCACACCAGAGTTCATTTGGGACTTGAGGGAGAACACTTCCACTAGAGGGCCTCGGTACTCATCGGTATCGCCGCATCTGAGTGCGACAACTTGTTTCACACTTCTCCCCGAACGAACATGGACCAGTTGTGAAACCGCTCTAATACTCCAGCGGCACTGCTGTGTCTGATCCAGTCGTGCCAGCTCAACACAAAGTCTCGCTGATAGACAGTAACAGACAGCTGTGGTAGAACTGCAGAGTGCTCCTGTGTGGTCAGTGGCAGCTGAAGGAATGAACAGTGAGTGTAGAAACAAGGAGGCCATTTTAATATTATGGCTGATGGGTATATTATATTATTATAACATGATAATAGTGTGTAATCATACGTGATTAAAATGCTTTTGGGTTTATAAAATAGTTTAGAATTAGAACAGATGATGGTCTTGGGTGTAGCCACGTCTCTCAGCTGGAGGCCACCAGTTTGACCCGTGATGAAGGGGCAAAGAGTGGTCCTTGCTGTAGAGGGTGCTGTTACATAGGAATCTCTCTCTGTGTTGCTTCCTCTCTTTCTTACTGTCACTCCATTTCTCTCTCTTTCTCTCTCTATTTTGTATTATGTTCAGTAACTAAAAGCATCATTAAGCCCCCTTTCGCACACACACACTCACACACACACACTGTATCCCAGAACTTTTTCAGCCTTAAGCCAAAGGACTGTGAACACAAATGTTCAAAATATTTCTACAGGTCATTTCCCTGTGTGAATAGAGCCAGTGACGGTGGGGAGAATCCTCTCGTCACATGACGGAGTCACGCAGAACAGTCATTCTCTGGATTTTCTGAATATCGTGTGTGAAAACAGGTGTAAACTCCATATGTTTGTGTAAAGCTTCAGGGCTTTACCCCCCACCCACTGAAAATTGACTTCCACATTTTTTCACCGAACATTAGCTGAAGCTCCAAAGCCCTACAGATGTTATTTGGGACAGACCTAAAAGCTCATGATGGATCTGGAAGTGTCTGAGCTTCACGAGAAGAGATTATGATCTTTTTTGTCTCTGTTGTTGCATGTTTAATATCCCAAATGTCCTTCAGTTTAAGAGTTTCCCAGATGCACAATCATTGCTCCTGAATTGAAAAGTAATTTCACTTCCAGACTTCGTTCAGTGTGGGGTCAGAATGTGGACATCTTTATTAGTGATATTTAAATAAGTGATGTATCTGACGCTGTGAGGAGTGTGGTGTGTTCTCCCTGTGTCTGCGTGGGTTTCCTCCAGGTGCTCCGGTTTCCTTCCACAGTCCAAAAACACACGTTGGTAGGTGGATTGGCGACTCAAAAGTGTCCGTAGGTGTGAGTGTGTGAGTGAATGTGTGAGTGTGTGTTGCCCTGTGAAGGACTGGCGCCCCCTCCAGGGTGTATTCCCGCCTTGCGCGCAACGATTCCAGGTAGGCTCTGGACCCACCGCGACCCTGAACTGGATAAGGGTTACAGATAATGAATGAATGAATGAATGTATCTGACGGCTGTTGGAGTGTAGATTTTGCACTTTTTCCTTGTAATTTTCGCTGAATAAAAATGAAGCAGACACATTTAAAGTGACATTTGTCTGTCATTGCTGGAACACATCACTGTATTATGAGGAGCGATGAGAGGGAGGGTGGGCTCAGCAGTAACTGCTTTTAATGTATAGGTCGAAACTTGAAGCGTGTGTGTGTTTACAGTGTGTATATGATGTGTGGTATGGTGCTAGGGGGCTTCTGTCAGCTATAAAGCCTGGCATCCCTCAACCTCCACTCCTACACACATAGACAAAGACAGACAGACACACACACACAGAAAAGATTGACAAGCCATCGCTCAGAGCACTGGAATGCTTGGTCTCTGTGGTTACACCCCACCCCCAAAAGCCATTTCCTGACATCACCTGTGTTTATCAGTCTGTTTTAGTTACGTTAGCAAACAGGAGCAAGAGCTCTCAGGCTCAGGATTTCAAATGTGGGTGTCCTTACCTCACACACAGGTGTCTCAGATACACACACACACACATACACATACACACACACACACCACACCCACGCCTGCAGCTTTTTTTGATCTTATCAAGTTTAATTTATCACTTTTATTTTGTAATAAATAAGGAAGATGAGGTTGATTTTCATGGTTAATATGTGGTAATGACTCCATTTGAAGCTGTAGGCCTTTGCTGTGGCTCTGTGTGTTTTAGGTCCAGTGTTAGTAGTAGCACTCAGATCTAGTCTCTGGCCTCAAACAGGTCTTGAGACAGTAATTGATGTTCTTTGTCTTCTCTTGGTCTTAATGTAACGTGGACTCTGATATTGCTCTTGAGCTCAGCTGAGTGCTGCACTGTTGATGGAGGTCTTTGGAACAATCAGAACTGAAGACTTTAACATTAACGGTAATGTGCTCCTGCTCCCCAGTTCCTGTTACTCAGACTCTGCTCTAATGCAACACTAAGTAGGTCAATTGTTTACTAATGTTATCTTGCAAAACTGATACCAACTGGGACTTTGTGGAAACATGTCACACATACCACAGCTCCGGGGCCCTGAGATTCTGAGTTTGATCCTCACCTCAGGTCACTGTCTGTGAGGAGTGTGGTGTGTTCTCCCTGTGTCCGCGTGGGTTTCCTCCGGGTGACTGTCTGTGAGGAGTGTGGTGTGTTCTCCCTGTGTCCGCGTGGGTTTCCTCCGGGTGACTGTCTGTGAGGAGTGTGGTGTGTTCTCCATGTGTCTGTGTGGGTTTCCTCCGGGTGACTGTCTGTGAGGAGTGTGGTGTGTTCTCCCTGTGTCCGCGTGGGTTTCCTCCGGGTGACTGTCTGTGAGGAGTGTGGTGTGTTCTCCCTGTTTCCGCGTGGGTTTCCTCCGGGTGACTGTCTGTGAGGAGTGTGGTGTGTTCTCCCTGTGTCCGCGTGGGTTTCCTCTGGGTGACTGTCTGTGAGGAGTGTGGTGTGTTCTCCCTGTGTCTGCGTGGGTTTCCTTCGGGTGCTCCAGTTTCCTCCCACAGTCCAAAAACACACGTTGGTAGGTGGATTGGTGACTCAAAAGTGTCCGTCGGTGTGAGTGTGTGAGTGAATGTGTGTGTGTCTGTGTTGCCCTGTGAAGGACTGGCGCCCCCTCCAGGGTGTATTCCCACCTTGCGCCCAATGATTCCAGGTAGGCTCTGGACCCACCGCGACCCTGAACTGGGTTACAGATAATGAATGAATGAATGAATAATTGTCAGGGAAGAATTCTCTCATCATATATTCATCATATATTGTTGAATACATTACTTATGTTTATGGCTGAAGTATATGCCCAATTTTGAAAATGGCTCATTTATGACAAATGTAAGTCGAATATTAGGGAAATCCATGTATTATTCTATGTGTCATACATCTGAAATCTCCATACTGCGTCTATACTACATCCCCATATTTCTCTTTGGGAGTGAACAGCAATGTTGATGGACAACACACTTTATTATAGATTGTGAGTTTGATTAAATGAGTAATTAAGTTTTTAAAAAGGGAAAAAAACTCAATATCACGAGTGGGAAAAATACATTGGTGTTGTTCGTGGGGGTCTATTTTGTCATGTACTTTTATAATTTAAAATGTGCTTAATCACAAGTAAATCACCTGCTGCAGTACTGTGCGAAAGTAAGAGACCACCCTTCACTTGTTTACTTTCCAGTCTTAACAGTCTATACCTCCTCCGAACAGTAACATTACTTCTGCGCTGGTTGCTTTCCTTCACGGATAACGATCCAGATGTCCGGCTCTGTGTATTTTCATGCTCTTTGCGGCAGCATTAGGGGAAAACTGGCACCAATCTGCTGGGAC
This sequence comes from Hoplias malabaricus, assembly GCF_029633855.1. Lineage (NCBI taxonomy): Eukaryota > Metazoa > Chordata > Actinopteri > Characiformes > Erythrinidae > Hoplias > Hoplias malabaricus. Next base: position 6,100,068 of record NC_089812.1, on the reverse strand, counting down.
TCAAGTTTCCTAATGAAATGACTCAGTGCTGGATGTGTTTCCTCCAACTCTCGCTGGAGGTCCGATTACAATATTGTTTTATGAGGTTAGCATTTCGTCAGTAGTGACGCGGACCCTACCACTGAGGTCATAAGCATGGGGGGAGTGGGCGGGGGGGGGGGTGTTCTTTTAGGTATTCCCAGTGCCAGTGTCTGAGTTCAGGGATTTATTTTTAGGAGAGCGGTCTTAAAATAGCAGCCTGGCTCCCCTGCTGATCTACGTGAGCAGCACCACTCCTTACATCTGCTGCTCTTGCAGCTCCAAACAGCGTCCAGTTCCAGAGCGATTCACTTTCTGAAATAAATGGGTGTGAGCTGGTTGTTTGTTTATTACAACTCCTCTTATGTTGATGGAGGACCGAGCATTATGATGTACTTTCGGCATAGATTCTGGATTGTCTACCGATTATGTGGATTGTTGTTTGGGCGAGTTTTCTTACAAAATGCCAGAGAGTAATAATGAGATTAAGTGTACAGTAATAAGACATGCCAATCATTGTAAGGGTGCTACTTCACTGGAAAAAGCATTGTATTATTGATGTGAAGAACTGAATAGCACCTCTCGTGGAACATGTTGCTAAACTTGTGTGATTCAATGAATGAGTGAGTGAATTAAAAGTCAGTTCCGTCAGGTGTTTTGAATCTAAATCTAAGCTAAAATGAACTTGATTTCTTTTCTAACAGGAAATCCATGGGGTTGGCAATAGCTGTATGAGTAGTTTGAGCTGCGTCCCAAACAGCATCTTACTTCATACATAGTGTGCCATATAAATTATACTGCACCCAGACACTAATTAGATACTAATCTGACAGGGAAACATGAACCTTAAAGCTGACAAAAACTTATTTTTTACATACAATGCGCTACGTGAGTGCAGAAACCATTATGTTTTGATCAACACTGTACCATGTAGAGAGACATTTTGGGAAACATTAAAGGATCTGTTACATTCTCAAGAGTGCAGGGATCATGTTATTTACTGTTTATTGTAACAGGGGAAAAAAGAATCAGACTGAAAATATGTGGCTTGTGTTGCTGAAGTTGTATGTGGCCTGTGTATGAATAACCCACTTAGATTCAGTCACAAGAGCAGAGAAATACATTGTGGTCAAATGTGGTAACAGTTTTCCATGACATCCTATGATGAAAATGCTAATATGGCTAACAAACTATAACTGTCTTTTAATCTTTATGCATTACTGTGGGACCCTTTACCTCGAGGCAAACAGGTGATGGGCTTCTGTGCTTCTGAGTGTTGCGAGACTCTCTCCAGTGCCATGGAGAGGAGCTGTGCTTTGAAAACAGAGAATTGGCCCCAATATGACCAAAGACACCCAGACCAAAAGAAAATCATGTTCATTATTTTCTGTGTTCCAACTATCAAACATCAGGAATGTTGCAATATCATATTGTGTGGATGACAATAGAGCATTAACACAGAAGCATTAAAATTTCATCCCTATACAAACAAACAATGAATAAATAAACAAACAAACTTGATTGAACTATTTGTAGTTCTTTTGAACAGTGCTTGCAGCTTATAAACTATGCCATAGTGAGTGAGCGGAACCGTGTTGCACAGAGCCAGTGGCTAGGCACCAAGCCCTACCCCCTGGGTCAAGGTGCCAGCCTCCTCCCTGGCAGGGCACCAATGTTGGTTAGGAATTTGCGAGTTCCTTCTGCTCATACTCCTGGAGCTTTTGCCACACAAAAATTGCAAAATGTCTTTCGTGATGTTATAATTTTGCTGGATCACATACCCCTACCTGTTATAATGATGCAAACTAAGCACAGATTTCATTGCAGGGTCAAGAGTATTTTTTTCAAAGCCACAGAAATAAGACATGCATTTGTGTTCCACTGTTCATTGCAGTATAGCGCGGAATATCTGGACTCTCACCATGGGACCTAGGAGGCGCAGTTCAATTGCACGTGTTATTTATGGTTGATGTTTCCGAGGCTAATTAAAGATCCTTCACCTACAGCTGAACTTGGACTTAGAGATTTAAGCCCCTCTAACCTGAGCTTGTTTTACTCCATGTAGCGAATCCCCCAGGTGTCCTGCAATAGTTAGTCAATATGATATACACACTGGCGTAACCTGATACAGCAAATGTGTTTTAGATTGGCCTTACTGTATATTACTGTATCAAATAAGCGATGCTGTATTTCTCTCTCTCTTTCTCACACTCACTCACAATGTCTCTCTCTCTTTCTCTTCTCTTGCAGCTGTGGAAGCCTAATTCCGGGAAGGCAGACACACTTCACTTGCTTTGTGGCGGATTCTTGTGGTGAGCACATATATGTTTCCAGAGGCTTTTCAAAAAGCACTTGCGGTGTTCCAACATCTGAGCTGCACCTCGTAAACCTCAGTCTTAAAGGAACACTGAGCCCAGCATAAGCTAATGTTGCTTATAATGGCTTTAAGCTAGCAAGGGTCAGCTAGCATTACATAAATGTGATTCATGCTAGCTTGATCCCCATTAGCCGCATTAGCACTTTCAGTTGAGGTAGACAATATTGACAAAGTAGTCCTTCTGAAATTAAGGATCTCAAAGGAATTAACACACGTAGAAGGCTTTATTCTACTGGAAATGTGGAACATTGCTGTCAGTATTTGATGACCTTCAAGTATGAGAGCGTTCTGAAGTAAAGTACTGATGTTTGATTATTATTTCGAAATTGAAAATACCATCCCAAAAGTATTGGATGGAGCTTTGTCACTCCTGAGAATGCAGTTGTTATGCACCAAAACCAGATGCATTGGTGTCTATATCCCTTTATCCATACAGAAAAGATAACTATTCAGTTATACTGGGCTTATACTGACAATGATTTATAAAAGTCTAAATATGTTTGGAGTATGTCTATTAATCTTTTGATAGAAATACACTTTAACATATTTATAAATATATATAATGAAGTTTTCTTGTCGTTTGGGGTGGAATAGCTTCGACAAAATAGTACAGGGGTGGAACTGGACTCTAAATGGCATATAAACTACAATATATGATACCGTTTTGCTGTTTTTATTGATAACATGCCTCCAGGGTTTGAGCAATATTATTTCACATCTAAAACATAAAGAAACTACTAAAAGACCTACTAAAACCTATGTTTCCATTTGTACGGTGAGGACGCTTTGCTTCATCATAATTTGTAGGTATAAATGTTAAATATTGAGCCCCCCCATCCACTGGAGGTGCTGTTTCACTGCATACAATCAAAGTCTCTGCTATGAATACAGCAGAGTTTTATGTTAAGGACAAACATGAAAACATTACTTTTCTAAATTTGTGGACTCTGCAGGTAAAACAGCAAGTCAAGTTTAGAGTTAGGGTTAGTTTTAGGGTTAGGTTTAGGTTCATGGTTAGGGCTAGGCAAAGTTTTAAGGCAGCTTTATCCCTCAGGTTGCCAGATATAAATCATACAAAATATATGAATAGTGGGACATTTTAACCATGACACCAGGTTAGGTTTGAGAGCATTCAAACAGGCTTAATTCATAATATTATTCATTACAATCTAAATAGTACACATACTCGTATTAATACACATTAATAGTACACATAAGTACACTATTATTCATTCATTCATTCATTCATTATCTGTAACCGCTTATCCAGTTCAGGGTCGCGGTGGGTCCAGGGCCTACCTGGAATCATTGGGTGGGAATACACCCTGAAGGGGGCGACAGGGCAACACATACACACACGTACACATGCACTCACACAGTCACGAGTTGCCAATCCACCTACCAACATGTGTTTTTGGACCTTGGGAGGAAACCGGAGCACCCGGAGGAAAACCACGCAGACTCAGGGAGAACACACCAACTCCTCACAGACAGTCACCCGGAGCGGGAATCAAACCTACCTGCTGTGCCACCGTGCCGCCCCAAATACACTATTAGTATGTTGATATTAGTATCCATACTACATACAGTGTACCTTGGGAAATATACTTAAACTTTACTTACGCTCAATAAAATGAACGTTAAGTGTGCTTTAACATGGCTTGTTTGTTCTGGACTTTAGAACTTTTCAGTTTGGTCCAAACCAAAATTGCATGTGTGAAATGTGCCTCTGAACACGTTTGGACTAAAGGACCAAAATGTCTGCATCAAACTGGACCAATGCCAAGTTTGTGCTCAGAGAGACACTTTGTGAATTGTTATGACTTCAGGACCAATTACAGGAAGTTGAGTCAGTATAAATGACAGAGAGGGACCAGGTGATTTACTCACTGCCCCACTCCAAAAAGTACAGAACACGTGTAAAAAACAACTTTAACTGAACTGTAAACTTTTCTCCGTGGTTCTGTGTGTATTAACATTTACACATGAGACTCTGTGTAGTCTCCCACTGCGATTGTCCTGGGTTTTTTGACGTGTTCCTGTGAATGTAAAATAAATGCTAAAATTCGAACAACTGATTTTTCCACTGCATTACTTCCGCCCTATCCCAAACCACACACTAGCGCACTGCACAGGGTACAAAAAATACTGCATTATTATTAGAAGGGCACTCAGAAGTGTAGAAGGTTAAATGTAGGTGGATGTGATTTGGGGAAACAGTGTTTATCAGCTAGCACAAGTTTAACCATTGAAGGTGGAACAGAGAATGTAAATAAGTAGGATTGCATATGTGATGTATGTGTTTGATCTGAACTACAAATAAGTAGTCATTGTAACTAGTCATAATGCATGTTGGTTCAGACACACACCACTCTACAAACCAATCAATGTCACGTACGGGGAGATTCCGTCGGTTTATGTAATGACGACAGGAAGTAGGAAGGTCCATTAGACCTTTGCCAAACTGCAGTGTGAAACCTAAACTTATGTCTACAATGTAACAAAAAACAAACCTTGGTTCAGACCTTGGTCTTATGCCCTAAATGTATGTGTGTGTTCATTTAGTAATTTATTTAACCATAGACAACAATTACCATTGGGGATAGTGACCTTAGGCTCATGTGCAGCTGATACACAGCATCTGATTCTATTGGACAATCCTGATTTATTTGTGTGAGCAACGCTTCACTTAAAGTAGCACTAAAGACTATTTGGAAAGAGTGTTTACAGATGTTTGTTAATATTGTACACTTCACTAAGGTTAGCCATGCCGTGTCACACACAGTGTCTCCAGTCTTCCCTGGCAAACAGAAGCTAGCTTTTGCTAATACACAACATTGGCATTGTGTTTTGAGAACGTTGTTTTTCCCTGTGTTTGAATAGTGCTGTGATATATTCTTTATGATAAAGTCCAGTTAGACCCAACGTGGCCCACATCCAGAGAGTTAGCAGCAAGCTGGGGTTTAGGTCTATTAAAGACTATTGTATTATTAACGGTTTAGCCCGTCTCACAAATTTAGCCTTTGGTCAAAATCTTTAGCCAAACCCACTGTTTTTACTAAAAAAAAAAATTAACAAATTTGAGAATCGTTAAGCAACAAGTTCACTAGCTTATTGAGACATGAAAGATACGGGTTAAAAGTAAGGGTTAAAACGTTTAATAAAACTGACTGAGCTGTACGTTACATTCAGTATTGTTTTTTAAAGCTGTAAACACAAGGGCTTTGGCCTGTGTTCTGTGATGTGGCAGGGTGTATTTCAGGATTCATTTAATATTGTTCTGTCTCTGCTTCAGTCTAAATGCATAAAAATGTTCAAATGCAGTTTAAATGTTATTTCTTTTAGCCACTGGAAGTAGTAGTACCCTTATTTGGTTTCTTTGTATTTTACAGAAAATAATAGAACATAATAACTGTACATTTTACATTATAATTATATTATAAATATATTATAATTTTACACCGTAAAAGTCCTCATTTGTAGGATATTAGGCATTTTAGGAGAATCACTCTTGTGTCTCCTGAGGCATTACAGAGCAGCCCAAAACTCCAATAAATGTACTATTTTAGAGATAAATGTTATCTTCTAGTGATCTGTTCTACTAATGAAGAACAGGTTTGAAAGCTTTACACACATTTTACACATTTTTAGATCAATTTACCTTGAGTTAACCCCTTACTGCAGTGAACCAACTCACTGTCATTTCTGCTCTTTATTCTACGTGTCTCTCTTTATAACACGTCACTTATGTTGTCCTTTTATATGAAATAAGCTCCCTAACTCACTCAAATTAACAAAAAAAGAAAAAAATCCATGGGTGATGGGTGACATTGCACCACACAGAAAGCTCTGACTGTACTCTGAACTATGACTCTGCTCCGTGTGAACATGCACATGTCATGGCTCCTATATCAGCAGCTTTAAACCTGAAAAATAAAGAAATTAAGCCAGTAGATTTCTAAGTGGTCTGTATAACACGATAGCTACCACCTCCTTTGAACAGTTTTCACCCCAGACTGTCGGAAATGGCCTGTTTTTCCTGATGCACCAGAGCTGAGACATGATTTTATTCACACTTTTTCCCTGAAACCTGAGGCTGTTTTGTCTGATGTCTGAAACCTGACGCTGTGATCTAAGAATGTCCTTAAATGTACTACATACCATATTGGCAGCTTTTTGCATGATCTATGTCTACAGCTTGGAATGTGTTCAAACAGCTTGGCTCAACAGCCACAGCTCTAGAACAACCTTGTTCGGGTTTGGTGTTTGGTATCATATCACACACAAGGGTTAAATGTTCAGATCATGGCATACTGTAGTCTTCATATAATTTATTGTTAAATAAAGTTCCGAGAGCAGAACTTGTGGCGTGAGGATACTTTCATTGGCTGTTTGTAGTAATGATGTCCTACCTGCCTTTTCAGTGTAGTTTGGATTATATTATGGCCGCCCCCATGAGCTCTCTGTGTAGAGCTTAAACTGGTTAATGTAGAGACTACACAACAACTGCTTTGCGGTGGCAAAAATGATGTATTGCTTCTTGGCCTGTGTGTGTGTGTGTGTGTGTGTGTGTGTGTGTGTGTGTGTGTGTGTGTGTGTGCACGCATGTGTTTGTGAAGTGTCACTGGGGTTCTATTCCTCTTCCTTTCCTCCGAAGGCCTTTTGACCAGTGTGTTTGCAGAGTGCCACAGGAGCCGGATGTGCCACTGAATGGTGAACTCAACTCTGGTCAGCCCCAATACACAACCCCAGTCCTCTCCACTGACCCGCTATTGATGCATCGCCATGGCAACAAGTCAAGGGTTCTCGCTCTTTTTTTTTTGTCGTCTTTGTGTTGGCAGCCAAATGGCTACTGCCAAGTCCGTCCCACTTCATCTCCCAGCCCACCACCTTCTCCCTCTCATCTCTCACATGACGTGAAAGTGTTTAAGAGGCTCTGTCACTGAGGATTTTGAGAGGAAAATGTGGGGTGACGCGTTTGGTTGGAAATATAAAGCTGTCACACACTGGTTTGAGGAGTTTCTGCATATTTACATGCAAAGGATTTCATAAACATACAGTGTTTAAAATAAATTCAGTAGAGTTTAGAAACAAAAGGTGTGGATGTGTCTGTTGGAGTTGAAAATTATCTAAAAAAATGGGAAACACTGCCATATGGGAATATGGAAGATTCATTCATTCATTCATTATCTGTAACCCTTATCCAGTTCAGGGTCGCGGTGGGTCCAGAGCCTACCTGGAATCATTGGGCGCAAGGCGGGAATACACCCTGGAGGGGGCACCAGTCTTTCACAGGGCAACACAGACACACACACTAACACTTTCACTCACACACTCACACCTACGGACACTTTTGAGTCGCCAATCCACCTACCAACGTGTGTTTTTGGACTGTGGGAGGAAACCGGAGCACCCGGAGGAAACCCACGCGGACACAGGGAGAACACACCACACTCCTCACAGACAGTCACCCTGAGGAAACCCACGCAGACACAGGGAGAACACACCACACTCCTCACAGACAGTCACCTGAAGCGGTAATTGAACCCACAACCTCCAGGCCCCTGGAGCTGTGTGACTGCGACACTAACCTGCTGCACCACCGTGCCGCCCGGAATATGGAAGATGCCCCAGAAAAAGAATGGAGCTGAATGAAGTCTTATGCAACACCTAGTAGTACACTTTGCCTCTCACTCTCTCTCCCCCTTGAGCCCTATTCAGACAGGATTAGTTTCACCTGTGGATGTTGGGTAAAGTAATTATCACCGGAGTATCTCAGTGGTTTTAATCCCGTCAGAATGGACCATTTCCGTCATGTTTCCGGAGTGTGCTCTCGTTTCACTAAAGATCCCTGAGCCTTTTACCTACTGTAAAACGAGTAGTAAAAATTACCCCTGATTATACTAATCCTGTCCAAATCGACATGTGGGGGATTATTGCATCATACGCCTGGGAAAAGGAGTTGTTATTTTTTTTAAAACCTTTTTAGAAACCGAGACTCACCAGGGACATATCCTCCTCTGATCAAACAAATGATTAACAATACAGTTTCATTTTAAAACTGCAGGTAGAAGCAAACTTGGAGGATCTCTCTTTCAGTGTACGATGTGATTCACTCTGCTTCTCTTGAGAATTTCATTCAAATTATGGTTCGTTTCTCATTAAGGTCAAATATGTAACAAACATATTCTTGAGAAAGGTATTTGATTGCAGAGGATAATCCACATGACTTCAGGTCTTGAAGCTTGGAGTGATGTCTGCTCCGATCTCAACCACCGTAGAGCGGCTACTTTGAGGGTTTGATGGTGTATTTCTTGAACTTCATCCAGGGATTAGACACTGTATTAGTTTGCCATTGACTGAACGGTATTAATGCAGAGCTGAGAACAGACTGCTGGTGGTTTTCATGGGTGTGTTTTTCTTTTCTTTCTTTCTGTGCTTTCCATCAGGGCAGGTGAGTGTTTGTCAAGTTGTCAGTCGGTTGGTAGGTGAGTACGTTCACTGAGAATGCACTTTGGAGGATTTGTCATCTTTACCTATTGTTTCACTCATCCCCCTCAGAGCCCTGGCTATTGAAGGGTGTGTGTGATCTGTGTGTGGGTAGTAGTACTACGAATAAATACACTGAACGATCACTGGATTAGGAACTTCTACCTCGTTTCTGCCCTCACTGTCTATTCTCTCAGCTCCACTGACCACACTGTAGTCCATCTGTCCCTCTGCATACTTTCTTACCTCTATATTGTATATTTTACAAAGCATATTACATTTGCAATGTACATTAATAAACCTAGGATATTTAGGTTACAGCTTACAGCTTAACCTTGCATTTCCGTTTTTTGAAACCAGTTGAATGTACTTGCTGTGTCCACTGTGTCAGAATGGTAATAAATACCTTTAAATAAATTGAAAGTTTTTTTCCATTTTGCATGTAAACATGAATGTGTGTGTGCGCGTGTTCATTGCCACTGTGTGCCACGAGCTGGGTGGTCCTCATGGCTGGCTGGTCAGTAATCCCCTGGCTCATAAATCAGTGTGTCCAGCGTGTGACCACCACTACAAGACCTGGGAGGCCTGAGGCCAGACCTCCCGTCATCACCCCTGAGCTCACCCTCAGTGTGGTACAGTATTTGCTCTAAAAGGCTAAATCATTTTTTTCATTTCTTCAGAAATGAAGGTGTTAATGTGAAGTTTGTTTCGTTTTCTGCAGCATCTTCTCTTTTACGAGGTTACGGTATAATCAAACATTGCTGTGAAATTTGATGCCATTCAGCCAGAAGAATATTAGTGAGGTCAAGGGTGATTGGGCCTGGATCACAAGCACTACTCCAGAGGTTCTCAGTGCTCCATCACTGCTGTAAACAGAGCTGTTTGCCCAGCACTGGTGGACTTGATACCCCTCCAGCTGAAGTTCAACATTAGACCATGCTGGTATTAGGCTCATGTGAGCTCATGTACCCTCTTTCTTGTCCTTCCTATAGATCAGGAGTGTATTTTGGCCTGAGAACTCATTTTAATAATGACATGTTCTTAATGACATTGGTAGCTAAATGTAATAAATAAAATAATTCACATCATCGTGATCTGCCTGGAGCTGTGGATGGCTGCTGTGTACTGGACAGTGACATCCTTTTTTGTTTCATTTCAGTGACAGACTATTTCTTTTCATTTTATTCTCAGTTGGGCTTCAAGGCAATGATCATTGAGTGTAGACTGATATTTGGACTTCATTATTATTAAGTGGGAAAAGGCAGATTATGGTGGTTGATATATCCTCCCAGAAACAGTGGCTTTAAACAATATTATTGTCGTTTTAAGACCATTTTATGCCACTGATATAATGAAAATTTATATATATATATATATATATATATATATATATATATATATATATATATAATATAATGCAATTATCTCCTTTAAAGAGCAATGAACTATTAGCAAACAAAGGTTGATATTATGACTATTCAGACATTGGGATTTCCATCCATCCATCCATCCATTATCTGTAGCCCTTATCCAGTTCAGGGTCGCGGTGGGTCCAGAGCCTAACTGGAATCATTGGGCGCAAGGCGGGAATACACCCTGGAGGGGGGCACCAGTCCTTCACAGGGCAACACAGACATACATTCACTCACACACTCACACCTACAGACACTTTTGAGTCACCAATCCACCTACCAACATGTGTTTTTGGACTGTGGGAGGAAACCGGAGCACCCGGAGGAAACCCACGCAGACACAGGGAGAACACACCACACTCCTCACAGACAGTCACCCGGAGGAAACCCACGCAGACACAGGGAGAACACACCACACTCCTCACAGACAGTCACCCGGAGGAAACCCACGCAGACACAGGGAGAACACACCACACTCCTCACAGACAGTCACCCGGAGGAAACCCACGCAGACACAGGGAGAACACACCACACTCCTCACAGACAGTCACCCGGAGGAAACCCACGCAGACACAGAGAGAACACACCACACTCCTCACAGACAGTCACCCGGAGGAAACCCACGCAGACACAGGGTGAACACAGCACACTCCTCACAGACAGTCACCCGGAGGAAACCCACGCAGACACAGGGTGAACACAGCACACTCCTCACAGACAGTCACCCGGAGCAAGAATTGAACCTACAACCTCAGGTCCCTGGAGCTGTGTGACTGCGACACCTACCTGCTGCTCCACCGTGCTGCGCGACATTGCAATTTAAACAGAAATATTTAAATATCCAAAATAAATAAAACCAATGTAACAGCCACAGAATAGAGACCAGGAGAAACCAGAGAACAGGAAAGAGCTAAAATATTACATTTCCAATGTTCGATGATCCTTTCTCAGCCCAAGGCTAGGCTCATGTACAGCTGCTCCAGAGCATGTCATTTGGTCTCATGCTTTTATGTGGAATACTTACAGTATATGCTGTGTTTACCATAATAGGTTTTCCCTGCAGTGTGTGGACCTGGCTTTGTTTATGTAAGACTGTAGATTAAAGCCTGCACAGGGCCAGGTAGCCTGGCTTTCAGAGCACTCCAAGTGAGCAATTAAGATGATGATGAGGAGGAGGAGGAGGAGGAGGACGACGAAGTAGCTCTTCCTCTTCTTTCTCTCTTTCTCTCTGTCTCTCGGACTCCCACTCAGACCACTGCTTTAATCTCCTGCCCCGACCTCCTGGCCGTAAATAAAGATAAGACAGAAGCATCAGACTGTTTGGAATAATAACAGTCAATCTGAGCGAGGAGTGGTGGAACAAACACAAGAGTGCGGGAATACAAAAGCAGATGGAGATGAAAGGGGAAGAGGAAGAAGGGAGAGAGAGAGAGAATATATATATAAACACAATTGCATACAAATGCCCTCGATTGGAAGAGAAGGCCGCTGCCCTGGTTCTTGACCTGTGTTGGACAGTGACAGAGAAACACAATTTGTTCTTTTGTGTGGCTGGATCACAGAGAGATTGTGACTTACTTTCACTCTCACTCTTTCCTCCTTTCTCTTTCAGAGTGTAATTTAGTTAGACGAGCAGGTGGTCCATCCACTGACTTTTTCTTCCCTTTCTCCCTTTCTGTTTTCCCTCAGATGCTTGTGGTGCTTCTGGGGTTAGTTGGCTTTCAGCCGTCTCTGGAGGGGAGGATTAAAACACAGGGACAGAGATGATAGACCCCAAGGCTTGTAGCTTGGGCCATAGCATTGCCCACATTTTTTTTTTTCTTTTTTTGGGAGATAGAACAAAAAGAATCCCTGCAGTAGCCCTCGGCTCCGGCCTCTCTCAGCTGCTCCCCACGTGGCTTTTGTGGTGGCCTCCAGAGTTCGGCGTTGGGCTCAAAACTCCTCAAAACTCGCCTGCCGGCTTATTGTCCCTCATCAAAGGCAACAAGAGAAGGCAAAAAAGTGGCTTCCTCTGTTGTTTTGTGTCTCAGAGAGAGAGAGAGAGACAAAAGACTGGAACTGGGTTCAGGCACCGTAGCAGTTTCACTCTTCCAGATTTGAACTGTCCCAGCTGTTCATCCTAACATCACCCCACTTTTGTGTAAATGAAGATCTACAACCTATGGACAGTGAGTGTAGAAACAGGGTACGTGTTTCTAATCCAGTGATCATTCACTCTCCATTCTCTCAGCTCACAGGAGCACTTTGTAGTTCAACAGTTACAGGCTGTAGTCCATCTGTTGTTCTGCATACTTTCTTATCCCACTTTCCTCCTGTTCTTCAGCGCTCAGGACCCCCTCAGAGCAGGTGTGATGTGGTTGATGTGGATCAGACACAGCAGTGCTGCTGGAGTTTTTAAATCCCATTTATGAGTCTTGGATCCTTCCAAGGTTGCCTTTGGCTTTTCTCAGGGGGTTATTACTAATTTAGATTTTTGTTTTAACTCTCAGTTCCTCTGAAGCTGCTTTGTGACAACAAATGCATTTGACTTGACAGGTGTAATGTGTTGCTGTGAGCTGGTGTAGGTAAGAAGAGCTTATGTAGGGAAGAGGAATTAACACCAGAGAGGGTAGAGTTTTAGGAATCAAGATAAATCATTATAAAATCAGATGATATATATCTGACTCAAGCTCATTTCAGGTTTTCTCATGGCCAGCTGCTTCAGCGATGGGGAAGTGAATAGGAAACCCCCTCTTTGTCCCCTTAAAAGTCCTCTCTTTTTCCCCACGTTGGCCCTTAGCTTCATGTCAAAGCCAGAACACTTTGTACACAGTTCAGTTGCTGCTCAGTGACTCAGCTGTGTTGCAGACATTTTTCAAAACTGTGAAATCCATTTAGGAAGGGTCTAATCAAAGCCACAATCTCCCTGCCAGGGGTAGCCTGGGAGATGGAGAAGGGGTGTCATATCACAGGCCAGGAGGTGGAAGCGAGGGCCCTCACGGTAATGGGGTCTGTTTGACCTCCGGAGTCCAGTGTCAGAATGCTGCTTGACCTCTGTGCCCTTAACTGTCATGCAGGACATCTCTATTTAACGTGACCCACGTGGCGGCAGAGGACTGACTCCTTCTCAGATGATCATGACCTTCGTTCACTTTAGCTTATCTGGCATTACCTCACCATTTTGCCTCTCTTTGTTTGGAATGTTATCGTTTCCTGGTGGTGAGGTTCCAGCTGTGTGTTTTTAAGCGAAACCTGTGCAATTCAGATGTAACCTAAAAAGGGGATTTGATTTTCCCTAATAATATATTGATTTAAAGGCTATGTTCACATTTAATAAAGAAATACATATATTTCTCACCATTTGCCCAGTTTGTTCATGTGTTGGAGACTGTTATAATGTTTCTAAGAAACCACAGTGTCACTAAATGGCTAAAAAAAAACAGAGGGTCTCAGTCTGATATCCTAGGATATATCTCTTTCTCTCGGCTCATGGCAGAGAAAAGGCATCTGGAATTCTCCATAGCTGATTAATATTGACTTATCTTTGCTCTTTCTAATTACTTAGGATGGAACTGATGCCATATTTCGGAGAGCGCTAACTGCATGAAAGTAAACACAGAGGGAAAGTGCTACAAAACTAAACAGCTCGAGTTACACGTGAGTTTTTGTCGGAATTTAAACAGTGAATAAACACAGACAATTTACACTTCAGACACCAACAAACAACAGTCAGTTTTCTCCTTAAACATACCATTCCACCTTAAAAGACGCAGAGCTTCTGAACATAAACAAACCAGAGAGAACTTTCCCAGAATTGTCAACATCGTCTTTGATTAGATATCTCCACTGTGTTTGCCTTGCGAAAGGGCGACTTGGCCCTTCTCTGGTTCTCCTTCTTGAAAAATGAAGATGGCTTGGACATGAAATCACTTCCCTGTCGATGGTAACTAAACCGACATAATGGGCGCCTTCTTGAGCATGACTGCCATACCCATCATTCCATGTCACTACATCTGTATAGCTCAGAGAAGCACAGTGCTCACCATTTTCTTTGTTTGCATGGCACAGAGTGGGTCCAGGGGGCTGTTTAATTGGTTTGTTCAGTTGGTTCAGATATGCTCCGTAGTGCGTGGCGTTTTTATAGACCCCATCCTGTTAACTCTCGGAATCGCTCTTTTTAATTGTAGCCACAGCTCTGCTTTGTACGTCAGCAGAACTTTTTTGCCCTCTTTGTTATCCGTGGCACAAAACCGAATTTAAAAAAGTATTGTGCGCATCCTTTTGCTTGACTGATTCACCTGCTGGGTGGCTTTCCTCTGCGTATTAATGTGTGTGTGTGTGGGTGTGTGGGTGTTTGAGTGTGTGCAGTAGTGTAGAACAATGGAAAAATAAACAAATAAATAAATACATATCAATTAATTAATTTAAAAAAATCAAAAAAAGTCCAACAACGGAATAGAAAAATAAATAGTAGGTTTGCAGTCCCTTCATTATCAAGACAAGGCATGTTTCACGGTGTCTCCAGGAATGTGGGAAAAACAGTGATTAGTTCCTCCTACTGTTCTGGACATGGGGTGAACGCATGTGGTGGACGTGGGAAGGGTCACTGAAAATCAATACAACATTATCCTTACTGATCACATTCGTCATAAACAAACATTTCTCTCCTGATGGGACTGGCTTCTGCTGGAACAATGGCATTCACAGCCATAAGACAAGAGTTGTTTAATGAGAAAATGACTCATTAAATGACTCAATGGCGCAGCAGGTAGTGTCACAGTCACACAGCTCGAGGGGCCTGGAGGTTGTGGGTTCGATTCCCGCTCCGGGTGACTGTCTGTGAGGAGATGGTGTGTTCTCTCTGTGTCTGCGTGGATTTCCTCCGGGTGACTGTGTTCTCCCTGTGTCTGCGTGGGTTTCCTCCGGGTGCTCCGGTTTCCTCCCACAATCCAAAAACACACGTTGGTAGGTGGATTGGCGACTCAAAAGTGTCCAAGTGTGTAAGTGAATGTCTGTGTGTGTGTGTTGCCCTGTGAAGGACTGGCGCCCCCTCCAGGGTGTATTCCTGCCTTGCGCCCAGTGATTCTGGGTAGGCTCTGAACCCACCGTGACCCTGAACTGGATAAGGGTCACAGATAATGAATGAATGAATGAATGATGTAAATTTAATGGAATGGAATGGATCAGAGAGCACTTTACATCACACTAATCACCATTTAAGGGAATATATTTTAGAAGAATGGTGTTGAATTTCTACCAGTTTCAGCTCCTGTTCCTTTAAATGAGAATAAGCCCCTGCTGAGTTCGGTGCGAGGGCAGAGGAGTGAGGAGCAGACTCTCTAGTTTTCAACCATTTTTGTTCAGCTCACTTTCTCCTCCGTCCTCTTATTCCTCTGCACTCATTGTGTTAGTTTTGCTTCATTTACTCTTGTCATTGCACCCTCACATAAACGCGGGTCCAGAACCATGATTGGAGAGGCTCAGAGGAGGAGTCTCTGTGCTCTGTGTAAGATGCAACAAACCAGCTCCTTTTATTTACAGATCGCAAAAAACTGACTGGGTTGTTTTCTAAGTTTTTAAACCCTGTGTCCACTCTCTGTCCACTCTGTGAGACACTCCTCCCTCGTTGGTCCACCTTGTAGATGTAAAGTCAGAGACAGTAGCTCATCTGTCGCTGCACAGTGTGTGTCGCTCGTCCTCTAGTCCTTCATCAGTGACACAGGACGCTGTCGGCTGGATGTTTTTGGTCGGTGGACCGTTCTCAGTCCAGACACTGAGGGGTTTAAAAACTCCAGCAGCACTGCTGTGTCTGATCCACTCTACACCAGCACAACACACACTAACACACCACCACCACGTCAGTGTCACTGCAGCGCTGAGAATGATCCATTGCATGCAGAGCAAGAGGCGGACTACAGTCTGTAAAACTATAAAGGGCTTGTGTCTGGTTGGTGGAGCTGAGAGAAGCGACCTTGAGGTTATAGGGTTTTTCACAAATTTTTTTTCAAACAGTGTGGTTTTGTAAAATGCCAAATCAGCACCCCATTGATGTTTGGTTCTAAAAGAGAATGAACCTGTTTGAGATCCACTTTTTAATAACCGCTGCATGTATGCAATGCCGGTGCTGAAATGTATAAACCTGCCCTTCCAGAGGACCTCACCATCCCTCTGTCTTTCAACAGGCCGTCCCCACCTCCTTTGCCATTCCTTCCTGTACACTCTCCCTCACTTTGTCCTTTTCTCCTTTCTCTAATCCCTACTTTGAAGAGCTGTTTTTTCATCCTCGAACCTGTCAGACAATCTCTGAAATCCCAAATCCGCTTGATTTCAGCACCTTTTCATATCCCTTACCTATCGGCTGTCTGCCCGAGTGTCTGCGGCCCGAGCAGTGGGCCTCTCTGTCATCAGAGGGGCCCATATTTTGCTCCCCTCGCTTCTCCGCTGGGTACCACCAAGCCCGTGCAGCCCGCTGCCTCTGGTCCTTCCCGCCTCTGCTCTATAAACAGCATCCAGGCTGAGCAGATCAGCGGTATTCGGCTGGACGCGAAAGCTCTCAGATCACACCATGGGGCAAGAGGCTGCTGCTCTCTCCCCTTCCTTACTTTCTCTGCTTCTAATCCTTTTGCCTTTCAACCACAATGGGAACCATGTGCTCATGCTGGGCAGGGTAGAAGCCCACCATGAGAGAGGACATTTACCTCTTGAAAACTAACATCACGCTGCCCTCAGGGCTAGAGCGGAGTTGTGAGATGCTCAGCTAGCGTAGCCAGGTTAGGGAGGGTGCCTCCTTTTTTCAAAATTAACAAGGCAGCTCTCAGGAGAATTACAGAGACTTTAATCATGGCTCACTTCGCGATGCATGTTCCCCTAAATGTTTCCCATGTAAACTGGTGATCATGTGATACTAGCATACATTGTATTTCCTTTAAGGCAATGTTTAGATTTGTATTCAGTACACTTTTTATAACATTCAGAGACCATTTCCTCAACATCTGCTAGCTCTCTTGTCTGTTTGAGTGCTGGGGGGAAAAAAAGGTCTTGTGTTTCTACACAGCCCTGGCCCCGTAAATGGGAAACAAACAAAGTGCCTCGGCCCGAACCGACTCAGGAGCTTGGGTTCCAGGAGGGCATCTTCCCAATGGCCCCCTTACTATATCCCCCACTTCCTCACTGTGTAATTTACTGTATAGTGAGTAAGGCAGTTATTAATTTCAGTCACGACCCCTGTAGGGATATTTAGAGCAGCTCGAGATCTGGTTAGTTTGGCTACCGTTAATTTCACCATACTCTTGATTCTGGAGCTCCTCCTCCTAAAATATAATGTTATCTCATTTGTTTATGACCACAGCTTATTGTTTAGTTGCTGTAGAAACAAAGTAAATTTTTTAAAGGAGTCCAAAAGACTTTATTCTCCAAATATTCATACATTATTTATTGGATCATTCTGACGTACTGTCAAAATATTCTGACTTTATTATTTGAAGTTTCTGACTTAAAGCCATAGCCACATGTCAAAACCCACCAGTCAGCCTCTGTTAATTCACCATGAGTGGGTGCAAGACACATGATACGGTGCCACAGCTTTGTTGTATAAGGGCGTAAAGTGTGTCACCCTCGATCAGCAGAGTGAACGTACCCCGCCCACCAACAAACTAAACTCTCCAACTCTCTAAGCCCACCTCCAATTTTATTTCTGGCCATGTCAGATTTCCGACATCATAGCTGCGTTTTCTTGATGTAGATTTGTAAATATTGTTTTTATGTCAGCAGTGTCTGACGAAGCCAGACGGTACTAGCTCTTAATTTACCATTGAACAAGTCTAGCTGTTCCACCCCAGAGAGATTTAGCAGGAGCCACCTCTGACCATGAACAAGGTCCAGTCGTCTTCTTACTCAAACATACTGTTCCATCTTAAAAGGGGTGGAGCTTCTGAACGTACAAAAAGGGGAGTAGGGAGTTTGTTTTTTTCTTTGAGAACAGTAGCTCTCCAGAATCACCTACAATGCTCCTAAAGGAATAGATCCTGTCATTTTGGCCAAAAATAAATACGAATTTTAGGGTTTAAAGGGTCTCCCGTCAACAGTCATTGATGCTTTTAATTTCTCTACTGTGTAGCTGGGGCTTATTAGCATTTAATTTGTACATGACTTAATAACGAACCCCTTCCAAGGTTGAATTCATTACTGAGACTCTTAGAAGTGTTCCCTTAAGCCTTAGTATTTGAATCTTGTTGTGTTCTGTCCAGTTCTCTGCTGACATTGTTGACTAATAAGCCACAGTTTGTCATCGATTATTGCAGTGATCTTCTCCCGGCAGTGGGATGTTGGGGAAAATGAAAGGTTGGGCTTGGGACTGGCCCAGTCCCAAAACAAGATAATCCTCTGTGGCAGATGCTTCCAGATGTAGGGGATCATTAACTCCTGTCCTCTATTTTACCGCAGGGTGAAGGAAAGACACACAGACCCTTTTCCAACACTCCCCTCCCCTCCTCAGTCAGATAGAGTACATCTATGCCGTGGGGCTCTTGCCATTGGTTATTGTCACTGGGTTCGGGCTTAGAGAGTGTTGTCAGAAAGCGACAGATCTTTTGGAAGGGAGCAAGAGTGAAGGATCGCCAGCTCAGCCGTGAGGTATAATGTGCTCCAGATGATGATGATGATGCTTTACTTGCTTCCCCCCCTCCCTGCCTGCTGCTCCACTGGCTGTGTGGCCAGAGCCGGAGGCCGTGCTTTATCTCCATGAGATAAAGAGCTTAGTTTCAAGATTACAGAATTGTAAAGATATGGCTTTGTCCACGACTCAGGAAATAGTTGTGTTGGGACCTTTGATACACACATTCTGTGGGTTTATTCGCTCTGTGATTCCAGGCTTTGGCTGTTTTTGGGGCCTTTGCATTTCATGCGTGCTACTCGGAAAGTCTGGTTTATTATCCTCATAAAGGGGCAGGAGCTTTCTTCCTTCTTTTATCTTCGCATTATGAAACCCACTGTCAAAAAAAGACACATTATTGGTCCCTAAAAGTACAAACAATGTATGTACAACAGGGGTTTTAGAGTCCAGTTGTGTTCCCTAAATGTACGTTACATTATTTTCTCCAGAAAAGAGGTCAGTATTTGTAAATTTCATTATAGAACTGTGTCAAATGTAAGAAAATAATAAAAGTCCTGAAGCTGAAATGGATCGTATTAATTCAAAACAACTTTAAAATCTACAATTGATATAGATTTCTACAGGGTGGGCCATTTATATGGATACACCTTAATAAAATGGGAATGGTTGGTGATATTAACTTCCTGTTTGTGGCACATTAGTATATGGGAGGGGGGAAACTTTTCAAGATGGGTGGTGACCATGGTGGCCATTTTGAAGTCGGCCATTTTGGATCCAAATTTGGTGTGCTTGGTTTTAACGTAACTTTATTCTTTCATGAGTTATTTACAAGTTTCTGACCACTTATAAAATGTGTTCAAAGTGCTGCTCGTTGTGTTGGATTGTCAGTGCAACCCTCTTCTCCCACTCTTCACACGCTGATAGCAACACCGCAGGAGAAATGCTAGCACAGGCTTCCAGTATCCGTAGTTGTTCTTGTGAAATTCCCAATAAGTTTGATGTGGCACATGACCCTCTTCCCATTTAAAAAATAAATAAATAAATAAAAATTTGGATCCAAAATGGCAGACATCAAAATGGCCACCATGGTCACCACCCATCTTGAAAAGTTTCCCCCCTCCCATATACTAATGTGCCACAAAAAGGAAGCTAATATCACCAACCATTCCCATTTTATTAAGGTGTATCCATATAAATGGCCCACCCTGTACAATTATGCTCCCAAATTTTGAGGGTAACTTTGAAGGTGCCACCTCAGTGACATTTATTAGTCATGAAATGGTATGAAAATTCAATATAATGATTATCGTAGACAACAGAAATTAGCAGCACTATATATACTCTGAAATTAAATAATGCTCAAAAAATATAGACCTCAATGAAGGGCCTCAATTTCTGTCTTCACTCACTTCAGTGCGGTTCCAATCTCACCTCCTTAAGCTTGATTAAACCTCCCATGTTTCCGAGGGTCCTAGGAGAGTGAAATTAGGAAGGTGAGGTGAGATTGTACAGAAGACCTTAGCTCTGTCACTGCACCGTGTTTCCCCTAAGACAAAAAAAAAAAAATGTAATGGCCATCCCCATGTGGGGGACCCATAGTGTGGAGCATAAACAGGTTCATCCAAGGTCTACAGAACAGATTCCACATCTGGTGTTAGTTGCACTTTACACAGAAAATGTGCAGAATAAGAAATAATAACTTTTGTAAATACTGTGTGCTACTCTTTAGTGGTGAACATGACTTATTGCTCTTTTTAAAATACTTTGCCTTGCTTGGGTTTTACATCTACATTTCATCAGAAGAACTTGTCACTTCTCTGCTGCGGTTTGCCTCAGTTAAGGACCTCCTTTTCTGCTCACTGACGAGTGTGTTAACTCCGAAAAACCTCCCTAATTCTAGCCCTTGCAGCAATTTTATGGCGTATCCTCCTCTCGGGTTTGTAACTGAAGAGCCGAGGAGCCTGCGGTATGTGACCTCACGCCTTTGAAAGTCATTTCTTCATTGGCTTTTCACGTCTTTCAGCGCTCTACAGTAACGGAGCTGAACAGGGTTGACAGAGGGGTTCCGCTGCTCCTTCCTCAGCCCACTCCTCTGTCAGTAACCGGGGGCTTATCAGAGCTCCTGCTGCAACTCAAACCAGGGGTGCAGCACTGGCAAACCCCAGCTTCAACCTCTCATATGTCCCTCCCCTCCCTCTTCACTGACAGGACCAACGGTACAGTACAAGTACATGTTTGTTCATCAAGGTAAAAACAGGGCAAATATAATCTGTAACGTACCTTACTGAGTCTTATTAAGGACAAATTCTGTGGCTTGAATACATTTTCCTTGTTAGAGCTTTCCCTGATCTAATGAAATACCGTATTAAACTTTAGCCAGGACCCCACGGGACCACCAGAGAGCAGATATTATACTCATTCTTAACGCTACAGTGAAGCTGATATAGTAGAGGTATAACAGGAGTGTGGTTTGGGTGGATCAGTCACAGCAGTGCTGCTTAAGATTTTAAACACATAGCCTACTCAGTGGCCACTCTAGTAGACACACTCCCTCTGTCCCAGTTCCTCCTTTAAGCCGTAAGGCCTTCCCTGAGGTGTGCACTTTGATGGCATTGATGATGTTGGGTAAAAAAACAAAACAAAGGGTAAGCAAAAGAGGTGCAAAATTTGGGGTTTGGGGTTTGAAGCTAAACTGGGCTTAACATTTAAATGTTTTGAATAAAATGACACACTCTCAGTTCCCAACTCGTCAAAATTAGCCACTTGGTCGAGAGCCCCCTGTGCCATGTATTGACGTTTGACCTTATTTGGATGTGTATGGCAGGCTGATATACTCCTAGTGTTTTAAACCCGGTGCTCAGAGCACGATATGAACATGCTCCCAGTTATAAATAATGTGAATCGTCCATTTCCCACATGAAGATAATTAAGTCCAAATATCTGCCCACCTTCGATGATCATTTCTGAAGCCTACTTGATAAGTGGTCCAATGAACCCAATGAACGACCCACCCTCACCCCTATTTATTTATTTATTTATTTTCATTTATGTTCCCTGTAGAAGTAGTGTTCATTTATTTTACTTTGAAAATCAACAAAATGCCTCATTTAGGGGTCAATGTGTGTATCTTTATCTCCTCCCTGCAGGATGACCTCAGGCCATTTTCCCTTAACCCTGAAACTGAGCCGTTTGAAGGTGGGACTTGTCCACTGAGGAAAGGCTGAAGAGCATCAGTGTCTGCTTCTGGTCATGTTTTCCTTAAAGAGGCTGTTTGAAGTGGACATTAAAGTGTCCATATCCTTTTGATCCGAGGTCCCCAGAGCTCATGCTACTATGAGGATGGGCTAAAACTAGATTACAGTGATGCTTTAGATTTATTTATTTATTTATTTATTTATTTATTTATTTATTTATATATTTTTGCATGGTACTGCATTTGATTCAGGATTGAACTCTTGACAACGAGGCAGCACAGTTAGTTCAGCGTTAAGATCACAACACATGCACAAACAATTTCAGCTTTTGTTGGATACAGAACAGTGGTCAATTCTCAGTTACTCTCTATTCAAATCAAAGCAGAATTAGCAAAAAAATGAGCAATAGATTTAGATTTAATGCTAAAACCATCTTCACAAATGAAGAGACAAATAAAGAGCTTCACCAAATTGAACACTGAACAACTGCATGCATCATCAAAAAAGAAAAAACATTCTACACTCATTGTCCATTTGATGAGCTCCAGTGACCATATAGGTGCATGTGTCTGTCACTCTGCATACTTTGTTAGCCCCATTTTTACACCTCTGACACTGACAGAGAATAGTGCACCAACCAAAAGTATCCAGCCGACAGTGTCCTTAAGGCAGTGTCCAGTGACCACTGATGTTAATTTTGTTAAAGAAATGTTGATGACCTATTTTTCACAATGTAAATCAGATGAGAACTAAATAGAAATAATTATTTGAATACAAGAACTAAGAGAAATTGTGAAAAACTGATATATTACCCATTATTTCTGATTTGAAGACAGAAAATCACAAGGGGATAAAAACATTGGCTGGTTACTGTTGCCAGGGAAAGATGCCAGAGAGTGGTCCGGCAGAATAGTGAAGAGCAGTCAACCCCTAAATAATCAGCTCAGATTTTGGCGAATGGTTCATAAAGTTGACCTCTTGGATTCGATACAAAATGTATTTGAAGGAAAAAAAAAAGTGGCCATATTTCTTCAATTATTTTGGATGCATTTTTAAGCTAATAAGCTATAAATAATACATCTAAAATGGTAAAAGCTTTTACAAATTCATAACTAATATTAAGCTTTTTTTTTATGTAGTGAACTAAAATCAGACTGATAAATATATTATATACAAAAAATTATCACTGTTCCTAATGAGGGTGGACCAACAAGTGAGTGGACACCGTGTTTAGCAGCAGCACTGCTGTGTCTGATCCACTCGCACCAGCACAACACACACTAACACACCACCACCACTTAATCTTAAGAAGACACACTCTGTTGCTAACTGCTTGTGGGTTCATCATCCAGGCCAATTTTTCTTCTAAAATGAAGGGTATTTATAAGTAGATTGTCCACTTCTGCTGCAGTAACAGGCCCTAGTCTCACAGGAAGACTTCAATCTAGATCTTGGCGCTTTTGCTGTAAGGATTTTATTGCACTTAGCCAGATAAAAATGAGTGACTGCAAATTAGTGGATGATTAGGTTTCCCAGCTTTTTTTAGCTTTTTCCTGTTTGAAAACGCCATATTTCCCCATGGTTCCACGAATGTAAACACATGCAGTAGATGGTGAGTGTGTATTTGGGCCGATGCTATCTGACCACGCTGAGTCACAGTGTTGAGCTGGGAGAGTCTTTTGTGGCTTGCTGAATTTTAGCTGGTTATCAGTGGGGCTTTAATGGAAAGGCTTGCAGGACCATGGCCTTGTCCTCTCTCCAGACGGCTGGCTTTGATTAGCCCAGCTCCAGCGTCACAGTCTCCTCCTCTCAGGGTTTAAATCTGCAGACAGAGTGGCAAAGAGACTGAGAAACAGTCGTCCCCTTTGACAAATCATGTCATATATCATTGTTGGTGCGTGTGTGTGTCAGTGTGTACATTTTTATATATTTGTTCTTCACACCCACATCTGAGTGAACATGCAAATTATGGTGGTTATGGGAAACAGACGATGGCAGTTTGGTAATTATGCAACATTTTAGCTTTATACTTAGTAGTCCTCACTGTTAAGGAACACTATGTAAGGTTTGATATTTTTGCTCCAGGGCTCCCCCTAGTTCTGCAATGCCAACAACAGAGGTGATGAAGGACACAAACGATTGCCACTAAAGCCCCATCAACACATATCCAGATATATATATATATATATAGCGGCACTGTGGTGCAGCAGGTAGTGTCGCAGTCACAGCTCCAGGGGCCTGAAGGTTGTGGGTTCAATTCCCGCTCCGGGTGATTGTCTGTGAGGAGTGTGGTGTGTTCTCCCTGTGTCTGTGTGGGTTTCCTCCGTGTGACTGTCTGTGAGGAGTGTGGTGTGTTCTCCCTGTGTCTGTGTGGGTTTCCTCCGTGTGACTGTCTGTGAGGAGTGTGGTGTGTTCTCCCTGTGTCCGCGTGGGTTTCCTCCGGGTGCTCCGTTTTCCTCCCACAGTCCAAAAACACACGTTGGTAGGTGGATTGGTGACTCAAAAGTGTCCGTAGGTGTGAGTGAATGTGTGTGTGTGTGTGTCTGTGTTGCCCTGTGAAGGACTGGCGCCCCCTCCAGGGTGTATTCCTGCCTTGCGCCCAATGATTCCAGGTAGGCTTTGGACCCACCGCGACCCTGAACTGGATAAGCGCTTACAGATAATGAATGAATGAATGAATATATATATATATAGTACTTCTTAGAGACATCAAAAAATCACTCCATGCTCCCTCTGTAGTACACTATGCAAGTCATAAAATTACTAAATCTAGATCTTAATTATGCATTAAATATTTCAAATACAGCATCTTTTATATTTATTCATGTGTGGGAATCTGGAATCGTCTGTTGTCTGAATGAAAGAGTCAGACACTCTGTGTGACATCAGCATTTTTGAAAAGCTCTGTTTTGCCTCTGTTTTCCACCTAAACCGCGGCGTTGTGCGGAGGGGAGGTGCACATACAAAAGGCTCAATTTAAAAAACATCCTGAAATGTGTGGACTGCGTTTAACACTGGGCCTTAAAGTCAATAAAAAATAACCCGTATTGTGATAATAGTAATATTCTGATTTGGCATTGTGCTGTTGCACATAATATGGCATACCTTCATTATGTGACTCATGTAGGCACAGCAGCAAGTTTGGAGGGAAGTGGTTCTGTGGTGGAGGAGTTTGTTCCAAAAAAAAGGGGAACGACTTCAGTAGTATGGAGGTGGTTTGGTTATAAAATATCAGATGTACAACAAACCACCGTAATTGTAAGATATGAAAGAAGCCTGTAACAACAACAGGGGAAAAACAACTAATCTGTTTCACGACCTCAAGCAGAAGCTCCCAGTTCAGAATGAGGAAAGTCAAAAATGCAGCGAGGAGAGCTCAACAGCCAAAGAGCCAATTAGAGCCATCTAATTTGTATTTGTTGTATTATTTACAGTGGTGTTTTATAAATTGTTTGTTTGCATGCCCCAACATTTCTGTACTTTAGTTTTATAGTAGAATTATTACATTATTCATTTCGGTTGTTGGTTATTTACAAAATAACCATAGGTTCACACATGTATTTGAAACTCAACATTTATAAACCTTTAATATATATCTTTATTTTTTTGCTACAAAGTATTTTTGAGTTTTTTTTTACCAAGGATATTATTGTTCCCAGAATACCCCGAAATACTGTGATATTATTTTAAGGCCATATCGCCCACCCCTTCCCCCTATTATCTCCTAAATCTATTTTTCCATAATGTGTGCAATCTGAGCTCAGGTATTTAATATGAGCAGCATTAGTGGACTGTAGGAAATGGAAGGAACACACTCCTGGCTAATAGTGCACATCAGATATATCCGAGATCATATCCTGTTTACTCACAAACATCTGACCAAGCAATTATTTAGGGCTCTGGGTCAGACTCATAACTGCTATCAGATTATACAAAATTCAAATCTGCCTTGCCTGTAGGTTTTCATGATTTTAAGTATAGTTGTGATTATGTGTGTGTGTGTGTGTGTTTGGGAGGTTAAATCTGATTAGTCCACTGGAACAGGAGTGTGTGTGCACCTCAGCTCACAGCTTTAATCTGATTTGCAGGAGGGAATGGGTCGTTTCACATGACTGGTTTAACACTGGACTGGCGCAAGGCTGTGCCAGTGTCCCTGAAGTAAGTCTGTGTGTGTGTGTGTGAGTGTGAGTGCATAGGTGGGTGTGTGTGTGTGTGTACAGAACTCAGGAAATGGTTTTCAAGTGACTTTGCTGACCATCTGTAGCTCCAAGTGCTGCAGTAAGTACACGCCAAGCACAGTGTGTGCAGTTATCTCAGAAGCTCGGTCTCACACACACTTCACTCTAGGACTGTGTTCGTAAGTTGACGACACCTGTACGAGCTCATCATGACAATAAAACCTAAATAAATATTTATAGAGGTTTATACCAATAGGCAGTGTGTCGTAAAAAGGCTGCTTTTGTCAACACTGATGTTACGTCTGGTGTTAGATGAGTACATTGGGGATTAGTTCATAAGGAAGTTTGGCAATAAAAATGACAGGTTATTACAGTCACATATGGGCAGGACGTTTGAAAAGAAACATTACCAAGTGTTCACACAGGACTTGGACTGACCCTCAGAACCTCAGCTAGTTGTACTTTTGTGGGGGTATGCAGAGCAACAGATGGACTACAGCCTCTGATTGCGGAACTACAATGAAGTGCTCCTGTGTGGTCAGTGGAGCTGATAAACTAAACAATGAGTGTAGAGACAAGGTAGATGTTCCTAAGACGTACACACTGCCTGCGTAACATCTAAAGACAAACGCTTGTTTATATGGGTCTGTAGCCGTTGTCATGGAGAGCTTATGCAGGTGTTTTTTAGCCTCGTGGACATCGCCCCCACAGTAGTTACCACAGCTACTCTCACAGCTGACCGCAGGAGTGAAGGCTACTCTTTCGCTCTGGCCCTCATTTCCTTGCGACATGTCTGTTTACACGTGGCTCATAATGAGAGCCTTATTTTAAACTAATGGACCATCAGAAATTGTATCAAATAATTGGACGCCTCCTCCAGCGCTGACCGGCGCGCTCCCCCTAAGAGCCTGACTCTCTGCCTGCTTCAATATTGTTTTAATATTGTTTGTTGATGTTTGTCACGGTGTGTGTGTGAGTGTGTGTGTGTGTTTTCGTTCAGTGAAGTAGGCCCCGGGAAGAACTGCAGGTCGGTTTTCCGTCTCTTGGAATAATGAGCCTTGCTGTTACATGGAGTAAATTAGTCACTATGTAGTTTGCCACCAGTTCAGTGATCCAATAACAAACAGTGATTTAATTGATTTATCACATTATCACTTTATGTAAAAAAGGGCTTGGTTCACCTTTTACTTTTCCCACTCTTTCTGAGGGAAATAAAACATTGTCGTTGGACTGCTCAGCGGGCCCAGATTAGTCAGTGTCTTTAAGTGACTCACTGACTGACTCACGGTTGAAGTCGAAGTGCACATGCATGGGATGTTTTAAAGAGAGGAACCATATGATTCAGAATTAATTTCACAAAGTTACTCCAAAAATGACTTGGCTCTGGAGTTTAGACCAGTTCATTTAAATTGCAAATGGCTGAACACCAACAAGTAATTGTTTCCTGGCAGGCCTGAAGTCAAGGATGCAGTACAGCGAAATGGGCTTCACAGAGTAACAGCACCCCACTGGTTCCAGTGACTCCACCCCCTGCTCAACTTGGGAAAATGCTCCAAAATCGGAGGGGCACTCTGGGTGTGGCGCTGCAGTGACGTACGGGTTTAGACGTGGGGCAGGTGGGAGAGTTATCCTCGGCGCCAAACATGTAGCTTTAGCTTTAACCCTGCCTCGACTTCCTCCGTGTTGTCTCTTGCCCTCCGACCTATCCCTCCATTCCCAGTCACCTTCATTCACTCTCTGTCTCTAACCATTCCTTGTTTTCTGTCTCTGTTCTTTCTCTTCATCCCCCTGTTCTTTTCCAGTCTATGCACATTCTAGAGTTCTCTCTATCTCTTCCTGTTCTCCTGTTACCCATACCACGTTCATCCTCACTCTTCTGTCTATTTTTCTATCTCTCTATCTATCAGCAGTTGCATGATTTGTATAAATCTGATCCTTTATTAAGCAGTGCTGATGTACAGTTTAATACAGAGCTGTACATATCAGCTGTTAATTAATGAAATAGACCTTACGTTTACACTTTAAAATGATCCTGCTGTGAACGTTCAAGCACAGCACCGATTGGTGAGGTCAGGCTGAGACTACGTGTGACGTAAATGACCCAAATTCGTAATAAACACACCTTACACCCCCTACATAAGAACCTGCTGTGATATGATCCAGTGTTTATTGGGGTGGGTTACTAACCTTATACAACTCTAACCCACATGTGGTATTGAGCATTATAGCATTAAGCTCATGTGTGGCTCACTCAGAGGCCTGTAATGAGTGCAGCAAATTTAAAAATGGTATCTGTTTAAAATGGAATCAAACAGTAGCAGTAGATTGTACTGTACACACATCTGCAGAGTCAAACATCATCACTGAGTCCTAGTGTTGACTTTATTAATCATAATCATCAGTTCTGGATCAATCCTGAGCTAATATTTTCCACCGCAACAAGAGTTTTACCCACAATTTCCAGGAAGATCTGCACAGATCTCGAACTGACTGTAAACATCTTGCTCTACTCGTTTGAACAGGGCGCAGTGCCACACCTTGCCATTTTAAAGTGTGGTGTAATTGGGGTGTATCTTTAGTCCATGTTTCTTCTGATGTAATGATGGAAGCATGTAGCGAGGCCCTGCATTCACTCTTCTGCGTGATACACATCGGTACCACTGTAAACAATGACGGCCCAGAGCTCACGTAGACTTCAAGGCTCAGGAGAGAGTGGGAATGTCCAGTGAAAGAGAAAAACAAAAAAATGCTCAGAGAACATGTACCTGTCCCAACGAGACTGGAGATGTGTTGATATTGCAGAGAGAGAGAGAGAGAGAGAGAAAGAGAGGTTTGATTTATGATGTGTCATCTAATGGTTTTATTAGCCCTTAAACTCAATATTGACACTGGGGTGTGGACGAGGAGATGGACTCGGTTGTCGTGGTGAGATATGGAGTACAGAGATGTGATCAGGTTGGTGCAGGAGACTGAAGATTGGTCAGGAGAGTGTGATCATGTGACTATGGCAGCAGATTGTTGTTCTGAAAGCCAAAAAGCTGAACCCGTAACCTAGGAATCTGAATGTGTAAAAGACAACCCTGTCGTTTGCCGTACTGCCGTACTGTAACTTCAATGTTCCTCGTTTGCTCACTGTGCAAAAGTCTTAGGCACCTAAGGTTACTTTAAATAATAATATTAGTCTGTTTTGTCAGTAACTGTGGCACTTGTATCAAATCATAATAACAGTAAATACAAACAAATCTAAATAATTTTATAGAAGAATATTTTATTTTTATAAAGGAAAAATAGCAAAGGTAGCAGTAATAAATGAGTGTGAAGAACAAAGTGTGTTCTCCTGATCATATGGATTTATGATCACAATGAAGTATTTATTAATCTCTAGGAGGTGGATCATAACATCGGTTCATACTGCAATGTCACAAGGAGAGAAAGGGTTAAACCAACACATTCACAAACAGAATATCACTAATAACTGTCATAATTTTATTTTTATGATTTTACTGTTTTCGAAGATAATAATAATAATTAAAAATATATACAGTAGTTACTTTTATTTCATTTTAAAACAAAATAAACTCTTAGGCCCCACACACAATATTCAGATATTTCTAAAACTGGAGATTGTCCCGAAATGATCCCTGTCCAGACAGATAAACAGTCTCGTTATCACCCCAGTCCAGTAGGGGGCGCATAGTACCACTTTAAAAGAGACGTCAAAACACCAGGAAGCATTACATAGTGCACCCCAAACGTCCTGAAACGACTAGATCCTAACAGTGCAGTATATATTTCTAACACACATCATTTCTATTTATTCATCTGTATGAATCTGAACCCTAGTGCTGTCTGTGTGTGTACAGTGTAGTTTATGACTGATGTAGTTCACTGTAGTTCAGAAAGCTTCATTCTGCCCGTAAGTTTTCAAAAAGCTCCATCTTGGAAAGAGTTTATTTTTATGACCTAAAATGTCATTTCCGTGTGAACATGAGGCCAACACACACAAACCTCACTTTTTAAATACATCTGTTTATTTAACCATTTGTTATTATTTACATTCATTTAAAAAATGTGCCATCTTCTAAATGAAACTCAGCCAAATACTAAACGAGTGACACTTGGAAATGGTTGGTTTTGTGTGTGTGTGTGTGTGTGTGTGTGTGTGTGTGTGTGTGTGTATGTGGGGGGGTGGGGCTCTCAGACCTTTTGGCCTTGTTCAGAGTCTGTCAGGGAGCGTGTGATGATGGCATGGAAAAGAATGTAGTGGCACAGAGATATCACTTCAAACGCTGTCTCCAGCCTCAGATCCGGCTGACGGATCGCATGAAGATATGCTTTGATTGCCCACCTCAGTAAGAAGGCCTCCCAGAGAGAGAGAGAGAGAGAGAGAGAGAGGGGTGTGGCACTGTGGCTGATATTGGTTATGGTAATGCTGTGTGGCTGATGTTAATCATGATTCTCTCTCTCTCTCTCTCTGTGTGTGTGTGAGTGTGAGTGTGTGTGAGAGAGAGAGAGAGAGAGAGACAGAGAGAGAGAGAGCAGGCAGACAGAAGTAGAGAGCTGTTTGTATGTAGAGATAAGGCTGAAAGCAGGTTTGGACATGGTGAGAGAGCAGTGAGAACTGTCTGCTGCACGGTTCTGTTTCACTGCTGCAGAACTCTGTCTCATGGTGGTAAACCTCTGTCTCACTGCTGATGGATTTCAGCCTGGTTTAAGAGGTACCGACCAAATCACCTCCACTCTCACAGGTCCTCAGTCTCTTCCAGCTAAGATTAACTCTCCTCCCAACTAACAGACCTCCCTCTGACCAAAATATGTCATTTGTCCAGGGCTCTTCATATTTACCAAACAACTGTAGACCACCTAGAGGCTTTCAGTTTTTACCAACAGTTAATAATAGTTTGGGAAGAGAAACAGCTGTCATATTTATCCTTTGCATCTTTGGAGACAGAGATGTCTCCTGATTCCCTAAATGTTTGATGATAAGTGTGCGCTGTGGAGGGGGAAGCCATGTTGAAGCCAGGGTGGCCCAAGTATCAGGGGGAAAGTCTCAGTCGTGATGATGGATTGAGCGAGGCAACTAGATCAGTGTGGGAGAGCGCAGTATCGGCGAGAAGAGAGGGAGAGAAACCCGAGGCCTAAAGAGATCTCTGAACACGTTAGATGCCCTTAGAGGGCCGCTCCAGCACAAATGTTACCTGCTGTATTCACGTCTGATTCCAGAGAGCCAGAGTTGGATATGAATTTTAATTAGGGGCGGCACGGTGGCGCAGCAGGTAGTGTCGCAGTCACACAGCTCCAGGGACCTGGAGGTTGTGGGTTCGATTCCCGCTCCTGGTGACTGTCTGTGAGGAGTTGGTGTGTTCTCCCTGTGTCCGCGTGGGTTTCCTCTGGGTGCTCAGGTTTACTCCCACAGTCCAAAAACACATGTTGGTAGGTGGATTGGCGACTCAAAAGTGTCCGTAGGTGTGTGTGTCTGTGTTGCCCTGTGAAGGACTGGCGCCCCCTCCAGGGTGTATTCCCGCCTTGCGCCCAATGAATCATCAAAATGCTGAGATATTCTAATAAAGAAAAAAGAACTGTCCACTGATATGGTAGCGTTTTTATTTTAGTGTTGTGATTACATTTTTTAATTGACATACACTCCATACTATAAATATGATTCCACTCTTTCGTTTATTTAACCTTTGAATATCCATTAATAAAAGCTACAGTCTTAAGCAGGGAAAATGTGATTAACCGCAAATAATCACAGCAAACTATGCGATTAATTGGTTAATTATTGTAATCGATCAACAGCTCTAGTTGAAATTATTCCACCATTATGAATTTTGTAGGAATGATGACTTCCTTGGATTTCACAGACCCAAGATCCAACCCACTGATCCAATAATCTCAAGATTATTGAGATTCGGAACATGACTGAGGCATTTCTCTTTAAACTAGTGCCCATGCATCTTCATCATCATTTGATAGCTTAACACACTTAGAGGAGAACACTAATGACCCAGTTCGATAATATGAGCTTACAGTGTCCTCATTGGAGAGCTCTGTGTTGTGTGGTGGTGTATCGTGTATTTAAATAAGACCCTGCAAAGTAGACTTAAACCCCAATAGTGTGCCGATGCTAGCTTTGATTATATAGCTGTGATATTCATAGTAGAGCCTGACACTCAGTCCATTTCAACTGACGCTATGTATCATTTTAGACATTCCCAGTTTCACTTGAAGACAAACAATGGCTTAATAACAAAAGCTTTCAGAACTATCTTTAGAAACCAAAAGTAAATAACGGACTAGCATTTCCACATTTCAGAAATACAATGCCGACACTATCTCAAAGGTAAGACAGAACAAAGTATTTACACAGCCGTTAATAGATACTGAAATGTTAAGGGCGTTTTAAATGCTTTCAATCATCCTGCGTTCAGACAACATTCGGCCTTATGCTGTTACTGTCCCTTCAGTGTGAAGAAGCTACAGCAGCTACTGAAGATAACGCTGAAGGCTTATAGCTGGCTTTTGTCTTGTATTTCTGTATGAGATCCAGAACTGCTGATGCCTTGATCTGTGAAGCGTGGTAATTGCACAGCACATTGCATTTCCCAGTCTCTATCCCCCTACACCCCCCACACCCAATCCATGACGTCAGATTTTGTAAAGGGCTTGCGGGTGGAAACTATCTGAAGGGTAATCGGACACATTGATGGTTTTTTTTGAGTCCGATTGTGTCTTAGCACAACTTTCATGTTCAGATCACAGTGGTCTGTATTTTGAGATCTCCGTCCGTGTCATGTCTAGGGGGTTTTACTTGCCTGGCAGTGGTGCTACCACCATCACAAAAGTGGTAAACACAAGTTGAGGCACTGATATTGCACTGTGGGTTTGCAGGTTTTGGTGATTTCCACACATTTGAGAGTCTGGACTGTGCAGTTTCTTGGCAATGGGTGACTGCATTTACTTTGTCTCCTAATGCAACTGTGCTTAAAGTTAGGGAAGCAGGCTTGGGACTGAAAGGTCTTCAGTTTGACCCCCTGCACTGGCACCCCTGCAGTGTGTGTTTGGAGCAAAAATACTATACTTTTAAAAATGAAGGTGCTACAAAAGGTTCTTTGAGAGAAAAATACATTTGGTTCCTTAAAGAACCAT
Source organism: Hoplias malabaricus (assembly GCF_029633855.1). Classification (NCBI taxonomy): domain Eukaryota; kingdom Metazoa; phylum Chordata; class Actinopteri; order Characiformes; family Erythrinidae; genus Hoplias; species Hoplias malabaricus. The sequence continues at coordinate 6,066,661 of NC_089812.1, read as the reverse complement.
TTTTGTCAATACTTTTAAATGGGTAATGGATCTTAAGATCGAGTGAAGGTTTTTAAACCTTAAAAAACTCCTTTACACTTCACACCTCTTAAACAAACATGTTTCTTTATGAAACAAAAATGGTTCTTTTACAGCATTGGTCAAGGAACCCTTTATAGCACCAGTGTCAGTGATTCTCAAACTTCTCAGACCATGTACCAACTATTTTCAAACCAAATCCTCCATGTACCACCAAGAAACACACACCACACACAGAACCTGAACACTATAGACATACACATGCATTTACTGTTTACCCTTTTAGCGAAAGGGCTATGCCTAGCCATGCAGTGGATGGGAATAGATCAGTGAGTTTTAAACTGTGATCTGGCTCAGCATCCATTTTGTTATGGTGCTTGGTCTTGGTCACCTCCTTGGCAAATGAATTTTGTGTGATTTACCCGCTTTTGCAGTCCACACACTAGCACTGCAAGTTGTTTCTTGAGATTTGGAATTCAAGCACTAAACAATCAGATTCTAAAAATATACTACACAGAAGTCAACCATTTATATGCAGATAAATATACTTAAAATCTACAAAATTTATATAAATATATTTCATATATTCTGACAAATATAACTGAAACACTTAACACTCAGATTCAAATACTAGAAAAATAATAGGAAAATAGACTTATAGTGCTGCTGATGACAGGGATGTAGGACTGTTTTTGACATTGGTTGGGGACACATTTACTGTTATGATTCATAGCTCACACCATCCCCTAAAATATTAGGTAGTACACAGTGACAGTGCACCCTTACACTAATCTCATACCACAGACTACTACACTTAATACTAAACTACTGAATGATTTTAACACATTATTTAATGAGGCACAGTGTGGTCTGAAACATGTCAGATATCACTAATGTACCCTCAGTGTTGTGAACAATGTGAAACACTCCGTACATCAAGCGTATACTTAAATACCTGTTCGTAAGTAAATGGCACTTCTGGCCGATTTGCTCTGACTCTGCTTCTTCATTTTTGTTTCACAGGTTAGGGATGAATCAGTTCTTCGACTCCACTTCAACACAGAGACACTCAGGACAGATTTAATGGAACCGGAGGAGCGATGGACAGGTGCATTGGAGTTCAGTGTTTCACTCTATCACCACCCCCTTGGGATCAGGGATCACTCTTCTTGGCACTGTGGTTATGGATTCAGCACCATTTTATGGTCTACAATCTTGTCCTTTAATAAACATTATCTGCGGGTTCAATTCACCTGGATCCAAGAAAAGGCAAATGTGTGGACTCTGCATTCATAAGGCCTTGCTCATGCATTTATTAAGTCTTAAACAATGGCGTAAACAATACCTCATATCTGACAGAACTGCATGTAAATAGTTACAGTCATAACTCATCATAAGTTGGGAGGATCTGGACTGATAAAGTTCCATTAGAACGTTTTCCTTTATAATGTCTGGATGTCATGAACAATTGAAACAATTACAAGGCATTTACAAAGTCTGCACTGAAATGCATTTTAGGTTCTTTATAGAGCCCCTTGCAAAACATACCGGTGATTCAAAATGCTTTAGAAGTACAGAACAATTACAGTAGAAGAATTCAAATTTTTAAAGATGATAAAGCAATATAAAAGCAATTAGAATAAACAGTGCCATATAAGAAAAGACATTGAATAAAATAGTACAAGAAAATAAAAGAAATACAAATACATTTGAATTTAAACATTGTAATTCATACAAAGCTGCAACAATTTATTAAAAAAAAAAAAGAGAAATCATGTTTACAGTGGAATTAATACAAAGTGCATGTATTATGTATCTCACTCGTGTGCCTTGCTGCCCCCCCCCCCTCGTAACAGCCTTATGTAAACTAGACTCAATAGGCTGGTTATCTCACAGATTTTTGTCACCATAAATTCCTGAATATTCTGTGCCACAAAATTAAAAACTACAATAATGTGGTGTGTACCATCCACAAAGATGTGCTTGTTGTTTTTTGCACGTCCACCTGTCAGGTGCGACTGGGTATTTATTTCTCTTGGTTACTGTTTCTAGAATGATGTCTATATGCACAATACTATAGCAAACCTACACTGTAAACACTGACTAATTAGGTCTGTCAGACTGTCTTATCTGCTGTTGATTTACTGCAGTCAATAAGTGCAGATATGTGTGTGTGTGTGAGTGTGGTGAGAAAGAGGGAGGAAGTAAACCTGCAACAGGTCCAACAGGTCTTTCCAGCTCACATCCTGTCACTGCTTCATTGCCATGACCAGATTTATTGATAGTAGACAGACAGACTACACCGTGGTCTTACCGCCTATGAAAATGTTGCCAGGTTTTAAGTCACAAGGTCCTGAGTTGAGCTCAAACATAGTGTAGTTGTGTTCTGCTGCTTAGTGTGAACAGGTAGCTGGGTTTTAATCCACAAGGACTTGAGATTCTAGTGTAGCTGCATATTTCGTGGTGTGTTATGGTAAGTTTGGTCTGCTCTGGCATTCTTTGGAATTCTTTTAGATTCATGAAGAGGAAGATCAGGTGATTTTTTTGGTGAAGTCACTCACTCATGTTTCCATCCAGTAATTATTATTTGACATTCTGGAAATGTCAAAGCTCATGTTACACAAACCAGCTTTGGATTATTATTAGAAAATAAAAGAATTTAAGGGTGTATCCATGGACTTCATGTGGCACCACTGTGTAGAGTAGCAACCATATTGAGTACTTACTTATTACACAAACACACTCAACTGAAATAAAACTGTGACGTTTAAATGGTTTATTGTTCCTTTCGACACTTTTAATCCTCTTTTAGATTTTAAAATTCAAGGAATACCAGTATGGATCCCTGACCCATTTACCCACTTCACGGTTTTAATTAGCTCTGTTCGGCTGTCAGTCAGCAGAGGAGTTTTGGTTGCGTCCCAAATAGCAACATACTTCTTAAATAGTGTACATCACAAATTAATAAAACTAACAAAACTGCACGCATTTGACACTAATTTGGCAGGGAAATGTGCACCTTGTAGCTGAAGAAATTTGGGCTTCACCCTCAACTTAGCTGCAGCGTGGAAACCTCTCTCACTGATCACTACTTTAAGCCAAATCAGAGGAATAATTTAGGCGACAGTCAATAAAAATATTATCCTCCAAGAATCTATTCCACTCTTAGAACTCAGGGATATTACCCTGAGGTAATATAATAAGGACATTTACATGTAAACCCAGGAGAATATGTGGCTTGTGTCTATAGTCTCTTATGCGATTAAACAAAAAATAATTAATTAAAACATTTTTAAAAATAAATTGGATTCTCTCATGCTAACAGTTTTCCAGTACATCCATGAAAAAGATTGCTTTTTATAAGGGGTTCACAGTGGAGCAGCAGGTAGTGTCTCTGTCACAGGTCCAGGGACTTTGGGTAACTGTATGTGAGGAGTGTGGTGTGTTCTCCCTGTGTCTGCGTGGGCTTCCTCCGGGTGACTGTGAGGAGTTTGGTGTGTTCTCCCTGTGTCTGCGTGGGCTTCCTCCGGGTGACTGAGGAGTTTGGTGTGTTCTCCCTGTGTCTGCGTGGGTTTCCTCCGGGTGACTGTGAGGAGTGTGGTGTGTTCTCCCTGTGTCCGCGTGGGTTTCCTCCGGGTGACTTTCTGTAAGGAGTGTGGTGTGTTCTCCCTGTGTCTGCGTGGGTTTCCTCCGGGTGACTGTCTGTGAGGAGTGTGGTGTGTTCTCCCTGTGTCTGCGTGGGTTTACTCCGGTGACTGTCTGTGAGGAGTGTGGTGTGTTCTCCCTGTGTCTGCGTGGGTTTCCTCCGGGTGCTCCGGTTTCCTCCCACGCTGCAAAAACACACGTTGGTAGGTGGATTGGCGACTTTGTATGTGTGCGTGTGTGTGTGTGTCTGTGTGTGTGTCGCCTTGTGAAAGACTGGCGCCCCCTCCAGGGTGTGTTCCTGCCTTGTGCCCAGTGATTCTGGGTAGGCTCCGGACCCTGAACTGGGTTAAAGACAATGAATGAATGATTGAATGAATGAGAATACTTGTGTGTATACACGTGTGTATATATATATATATGATACACTCTGCTTTTGCTGAGACATGGATTCACAGCAGTGAGTCAGTTTTACAAATGAACTTTTGGACATGCTCCCAATAAAGATATATTTACATTTCTGTGCTGTACTGGGTATAAACTCCTTTATCTGTGGTTTATTTTTACTGTTACCTTCAGAGAAACAGTCATTTCCTGTTCCTGAAATGAAAAGATTTTACGTAATGAAATATTTAGTAACTGCTGAAACTAGGGATGATACGGACTGTCACCAGGAGAGATCTGGAATGGTTTTAGCCAACACACTCACACACACAGTATTATACACTACTTACTGTACTCATTCCATGCTATTTGTTTTTATTCTAATATTAGGGTTTAGTTTTGAGCAAATAAACTTCTAGCTCAGATAAATAGCATTTTCAACTCATTTTCTCAAAGTACTGCACATGGTACTGAAATAAAATGTGGCAATGTAACAATCAGATCAGGATATACATGACATGCTTGTCATCAGAAAACACACAGGACAAATGTCAGATTCAGGCAACGTTAAAGAGACAATATCAATGGCCAAACACAATATAAAACAGTATTTGGGTCACTTTCACCTGCAGTATTTCGCTGTGAACAATCGCAGCTTTAGAGAAGACGGAGCACCCTCACCCCAAAACACTCTGTGAGAGGAAACTCCGCCCCCAGCCCTCTCCCTCCCCTTACTTTCACCAGAGCCAGGCTTTATTGAGTCAGGGCTCAAGGCTGACAGTGAACGGCATTTGAATAGGAAATTACCACAGAGGGGTTCCATAAGATTTGATGGAACGCACAATATGCAATCCATCTCTCTGACAAACACACACACACACACACATATTTACAAAACCCCCAAAATACTAACTATATTAAGGGAAACTTTTCCAAGATTTTGCAAACACAGAAGTGAAATATTCCTGAAATGTATATCCAGCGTATCAACACATTTCCAGGCTTTGGGAATTCCGAAGTTTTATTTGAATTAATTTAACTTTTTAAGTTAATTCCCTTTAGTGCTCTGTGGTCAGGAATTACCACTGTGCATCATATGAAATGTTTTTATTCATATCTGTGACCATACAAAACAGAACATCAAAACCATGATTTCTTTATTTTTTTTGACATTTTTCTGAAAATGCCAGGGGCCCTCTACGTTGTGTCCAAATTGTCCAGTTATTGGACCAATAGAAATGGTCCAAAGTTCATTTACTTAAAAAGATAGGAATGTGATCCTGTTTAGAAAATATGAAGTTTTGGTCTTACATCGATATGAAAGGTATTCCATATCTTAGGAGACGTATGGCTGTTTTCTTTGTCATATGATGAAAAAAGCTCAGACCACACTATAATCTCCATTGCAAAGTGCCCTGCTTTAATAGCATTCTTCATCGGTTATTGCTCAAAGTGTCCCTGGGGCTTTATTAAAGATCCAGCCATTGATGAAAGACTTGAAACGTTTTGGCTTTTTGAACCAAACTGCTGTTTTCAGAGGTTGGGCTTCATGACATCTTTATGGGCATTCTTTTGCTTGCCATTAGCATGACTACCGTCCTGTTCCGTCTTTGGTTGCTGCTTCTCTCTCTCTCTCTCTCTCTCTCTCTCTCTTTTCTCACACACATCTCAAGGGGGAAAAAAATGACCTCTCTGCAGCTTTCAATTCACTGCACTTCTATAGCCCTCAATGGACCGGCCAAACAAAAGGTGACATAATTTTCTCAGGCTTTGATTGGCCCCCTCACAGTGTCCTGGAATGACATCATGCCCAATTCCACCACAACCCCCTCTTCCTCACTTTGTGTTGTCACCCTACATAGTTGGATGCTGGGTTGCTACAGCAACAGCGGGCAGGACTTGGCATCGTCCCATCGGCCTGTTGATAATCGGTGTGGGCAGCGTTGGGCTGTTGTTTTTTGTAAACAATCCTGGGAAATGATGGGGGGGTGGGAGAAGACTTTTGTGTCTTTTGGGGTTTGTGTAGACAGAGCAGCAGTCTTATCTGCCCCCCCCCACCTTTTCTCTTGGGCTAACCTCCCAATCTTGATATTCGCATGAATACATGTTTAGGCTTTTAAAGGCATCATAAAAGAATTCTCTTTAAAACAAAAGTTTGTGAATAAACGGGTCATTCTTGACTTTCATTCTCTCTCTCTCTCTCTCTCTCTCTCTCTCTCTCTCTCTCTCTCTCTCTCTCTTTCTGACAGTGTTTGAGAGGAGGAGGGAAGGGGTGTATGAGGGGAGCTGGCTGCAAGAATATGAAGTGATTAAGAGGCCTGCGTGTGTTTGCAAAGGCCTGCCGTGATTCATTTTTCCTGCATTAATTAGAGGAGGTTGCACTAAAGGGGATTTTCTCTCCTCCTAACCCCCTCCATCTCTGCTCCTTTTGTGTTTCCCCATGACTGTCCAATCGCATGACGGCCGTGAGGAGCTCTAAGTCACGTCAGCGAAAATCTTTTGGGCCTTAAATCTACAAATACATGCAAGGTGTAAACTCCTTTGTGCTTTTATCAGTTAAATGAAGTTTAAAGAGAATTCACAAATCACAGATTTAATGATTCCCAATTTCTTTGAAAATGGTCTAAATCCATGTATAAATTACTATGAATACAATGTTTATAGGAGGTTTTACCTCATTTTCTCCCAAGAAACTGAGCTGAATAATGATTTTCAGTGATTTTTTTAGGTGGTTAATCTCTGCATTGGTTGTGTAAGCAGACCTCTAGCATTGTTTGTCTTCACTGAGTGACGTCAGTATTTTAAATGCTGAGCTTTCCTACTGGAGCCATTGTAGAAAAGTAGAGGCTCTTTTTTGGCAGCTTTAGATTTGCTGGATTTCCAACAGTGGACCTCTGACCCAGCGCCACCAAATGTACTTTTGGCTCCGAAACCCAAGCAGCCTCATAGGTACACAGACAAAAAAGTATCGCGCACACAGACAAGCGGCCATTTCCCCCTCACTAGAGCCGTTAATGAGAATAATTTTGGGGCCCAGGGCCAGTGGCCAAAACCTCGCTGGACCCAAAAGGCTCACACAGCGTGCTTTAAGAGCGATCCAAACCATTTCCTCAAATCCTGCCTCCTGGAGAAGCCACAATTACTGCATGGCTCATGGACAGGCCCCAGATCTCAGGGACCTGGAGGAAAAGCTAGGCTTCTGGTGAAGTTCTTGAGTCTTTGAGCCAGGGCCACACCCAGAGAGGCAGCGAAATGTTTCTGTTGAAGACCTTTCCCCATTCTAAACGGTGCCCTACTATAAAGTGCACTATTTTGGGGTTCTGCCGTTTTGAAAACATAGTGGACAGTTTTCAGTGCATTCAAACAATCCCACAGTGCACTACAAAAAGTAGTGTGCAACCAATGTACACTAGCAGATATCATATTACCCATAATGCACTGTGTTGTTTGGTGAAAACTCGCATGAAATTGTACCTGAAATCATTAACTACCCTCCTGAGCCTAGTTCCCTATTATAGTGCACTAGATTTATTTTGTATGAGGAGGTGTTTACAAACGTTTAACCCGTTATGACATCAGCTTAACACGCTTGCAGGAGAACACTGCCCAATTCTGTTATGTTGGCTAATAGATTTTAGAGTTGAGTGCTTAAGGGCCAAATTTTCAGAGTGAAAATTATTAAACACATTTTCTGCTGGGAAATTAATTCATGTATTCATTGTCTTTAACCCTAATCCAGTTTTCAGGGTTGCAGTGGGTCCGGAGCTTAACACCAAACCCCCTTGAGGGACATTAGTCCTTTACAGGATAAATATTAATTCATTCATTCATTATCTGTAAGCGCTTATCCAGTTCAGGGTCGCGGTGGGTCCAGAGCCTACCTGGAATCGTTGGGTGCAAGGTGGGAATACACCCTGGAGGGGGCGCCAGTCCTTCACAGGGCAACACAGACACACACTCACACATTCGGACACTTTTGAGTCGCCAATCCACCTACCAACGTGTGTTTTTGGACTGTGAGAGGAAACCGGAGCACCCAGAGGAAACCCACGCGGACACAGGGAGAACACACCACACTCCTCACAGACAGTCACCCGGAGGAAACCCACACAGACACAGGGAGAACACACCACACTCCTCACAGACAGTCACCTGGAGGAAACCAACACAGACACAGGGAGAACACACCACACTCCTCACAGACAGTCACCCGGAGGAGACCCACGCAGACACAGGGAGAACACTCCAACTCCTCACAGACAGTCACCTGGAGCTGGAATCGAACCCACAATCTCCAGGTCCCTGGAGCTGTATGACTGCAACACTACCTGCTGCGCCATGGTGCCTCCCTACAGGATAAATACATTTATAAAAATATAAATGGAAAGTGTTTACCAATTGTTTTTCTTTTTTCCATTAAGTTAGGGTTAGGGTTGTACCCAGACTTTACAACCATAACCTAATAACAGAGCTCCCGCATGCTTGTAGGAGAACAATAACTTCACTGTTCTGTTATATTACCTACACTTTTAAGTGCACTCTCATAGCACTCTACCTCAAAAACTCACACAATGCTAGTGAACACTGGCAATTGTTGGCTATAATTACAGAATATTACAGCATTTAGTTTTCTCCTGCGAGCGCATTTATTGTTACTGTTACTACATGCAAGGTATTGTGGTTTGTGCGATCCAGATGGATGTGAAGATGAGGATGTGACCCCTGAGGATGTGCAGAATCAGGAGATCGTTTTGTCCCTAAGGCAATAAGGCTCAATATGGAGCAACTCTTCTCAGTGTGGCTGGAGGAAAACAGACAATCGCCTAGCTTTACAGTGATTGGCTGATGGTGTGATGATGCAGCCACTGAGAAGAGGGTTCTGCCAGCTTGGCTAAGGCATGTATGTATTGGTTTAGTGCTGGCAAAAGCAGAAGAGTGTGTGTGCGTGTGTGCAGAGAGCATTACGTATAACTCTGCCAAACTGGAGTCGAGGACTAGCCTCCAGTATCCTTCCCTCTCTCTCTCTCTCTCTCTCTCTCTCTCTCTCTCTCTCTCTCTCTCTCTCTCTCTCTCTCTCTCTCTCTCTCTCCTTCTGGGCGTGGGAACACTTTCCAAAGCACTGCCCTAATCTGTTCTGACCTTTTCTAAGAGTTTTCTGCTCTTTCCAAAGGGATGACTAATTTTCTTTTATTTTTAACCTGTGGAGTAAGTTAAGTTCTTTTAATATTGAAGAGAAGTGCTTCATTGTTGCTGCTTGACAATGACGTCATGACTGCGCCATAATCGAGGATTTCCTTTCGCTGCCATTATTGCTCCTTCCACAGCAGTGCAGTTTGAAGGCCCCAGGTGCAGTTATCACATCAATGAGAAACTGCAGAAATTTCCACTAAACTTTACTGTAGGCCATATTCCATACAGCTGCCAGACTCCTACACAAGTCTTTCATGGCAACTGACACAACCTGATAAAGCACTTTTAAAGACCTGCTAGCGTCAGTCTCCGTAAGATTTTCAAAGGTGAAAGTAACTGGCACGTTTTGGAATAAGCCTCTGTAGACATTTGTGTAGGTTTAAATCACTTGGCACAGAAGACTTATGAAGGTGATTAATGAGGAACGGTAAAATGTTGCCAATGAATTGTTCTTCTTGTCTCGAAGACTCTGAAGTGGACACATGGAGAATTCAGAATTTAAATCATCTAGTGCAACATAACTGGTCATTTGCAAAGTAATGATGGCCACTGTGTCTTTCCTTAATGACCATCTCTAAACACAACCTCTTCAAACAAATAAATAAAGTTGTATTTGCTGTATTTACAGTAATATTACTAAATAATGTCTGTGACAGAATGTGGCTCACTATTTATATTTTAGGGCACTATTAAATACTTCGGTCTTTTTTCTCAGAGAGTCTGAAAGGTACATTTGAGATTGAGTGTGATATTGAAGGCACTATAATCTCCCTCAGTTGTAATTATAATAAGCATCAGAGCTGAACGTGGACCAAAATGCATTGTGAGCTTCTTTGTTACTAAGCAATGGGCAGTGGAAGTGTCCGAATTCACATGTGATTCCTAGTGCTATGTGCACTATGTAGCACAATACTAATGAAGGAGTAGGGAGTTATTTCAGTCTCAGCCCGTGTCTAACCATAAATAATTTTGCATAACTAACACTGCAGAGGAGTTACAAATGAGTTCCTGTGGGAACTCAGACAATTGTAACTTCATTCAACAACAACAGTCATTTTTATCCCCTCAAACATGTCATTCCACCTTAAAAAATGCTTAGCTTCGGAATGTAAACAACCAGAGAGAAATGCAATTGTCCTTTAAGTAAAATAATAAAAAAGCAAAATAATAGCATCAGCTATTAACTCTGTTCTTAAACACAATGCAGTGTGGCTGTGGTTGTCCAACACGTCAAAAATACAGTACAACAGATTCATTGTGCATTTTATTATCTCCACTTACCATATAAGTGCACTTTGTAGTTTGTAGTTGTAGTCTACACGTATAGATTACAGTCCACCTGTTGCTCTGCATACTTTGTTAGCCTTCTGTCACCCAAGGACAACCATAGAGAGGTGGTGTGATATAGTGTGTTTTGCTGGTGTAAGTGGATCAGACACATCAGAGCTGCTGGAGTTTACAGTGAGTAATGCTAAAACTGTGTAAAAAGTGTAATTATGTGATCAAATGGGTGTATTCTTTAGAGTTTTGTATTGTACACCATATCTGTATCCTGGCGCATTGGCTTTAAATTCCTATATTCTCCCTTTGGGAGACAGGGCTACTATTTGAGTATTATCAATTATGCCTTCCAAATTGAACTGAACTGCCCCACCCTAATAACAATCCACTTTAACCTCATGATCATGTTCATTTTGAATGCACAAACAGTCCTGGATCAGTGCGCGCTGAGAGCTGACACACACGACCCCAGGCCTTGTCGTACCCCTCTCTTTCTTTCAGCCTCATTCTAATCCCCTCTGAAAGGGGACGGAGGGTGGGAGTGTGTGTATATGAGTGGAGGGGGGCTTGTTGGTGTAGAAGGCCAAGGGCTAGACTGATGTCCATGGGAATCTGGAAATCTATTCATCTGTAATTATCAGCAGCAAAACGTGGTGATGTGGTGAAGGGGGGGCTTAAACGAGTGTGGGAGAGGGGAAGAGAAAACGGGGGGGAGGGTTGGCCAAGATGGAGGCTGTAGACTGGCACGGGAATGGAAAGGAAGAGTGTGTCTGTGAAGAAGAATGACGCGAGGCTCACAAAACCTTCAAATTGTTTTGGAAAGCTGCTGAAATTATGGTATTTTTCTCTTTCTGTCTGCATAAGATCCCCTGTCATATACTAAATTAGCTTGGCCAGCACAAGTGCAAACTTTCACATTTCAATGGCCATATTTTGCACACTCTTGCTCAATAGTTTGAATTGTTTAATGTGTTTGGCAGTCAGTTTAACTCTTGCTGTTATTAAATGAGCAAATTTAATGTCTGCGTTATATCGTTAATTTAACGTGAAAGACATCAGCCAGCATTCCCTGGACAATCCGTTGCTGACCAGTGAAGCAACAGACCACAAGAGAAAGTTTTTCATGATAACACATTTTAAAAGCTCTATAGTTTTTATACAAAATTTTAAAGAAAAGAACAGGGACACAACATTTGTTTGATGTGAAGCAATGAATAGCACCCCCTTTTGGTGCAATTCCAAACTGAATATTGGTGTTTTTCCACTGCATGGTACGTACCATACTTTACTCAGTTCTACTCACTTTTTGGGGTCTGATACTTGTTTCATTTTCTACTGCCACTGCCAGCCTCCCAAAATGTAGCAGGTAACTTCACAAAACACCATCTGTAATGGGAAATGCAGGCTTTGAAACCTACAAGAACGGTGGCAGTATTAATTGTTGTTTGCACTTGTATACGTGAATTGTTGTGTTTTGTGACTGAACACAGCTCCTTGCCCCAGTTCAGTAGAGTTTTTCTTTCCTTGTTGTCTAGCCCTCACTGATTTCTTTCATCTGTCACAGAATTCCATTGGCCACTTTCATCTATAACAAAAAAAATGTTCTCAAGTTAGTGTTCACAACAAAAATTACACAAGAACTAAATAAACATAATGCTGCTGACTATTCACTATCTTATTCACGATATAGTGAACTATTCTAGGAAACTGAATTCAGGAGGGTACTGAATGAGTTTTTTTAAACAACCCTGTAGATTATGGGTAATACGCTATCTGCTAGTGTATATGGGTTGTACACTACTTTTTGTGGTGCGTTGTGGGATTGTTTGAGTGCACTTAAATTTGCCCACAATTTTTTTTCAGACACGACTTCAAAATGTCAGAACACCAGAATAGTGTACTCTACAGTGAAAAGGGCACAATTTTGGACACAGCTTAGGTGTCACTCTTATCAGCTTCTGATCAATGATATATGTATAGAGTTAAATCTCTTTGAGTCTCATTTTGCGAGCTCCTTTTGAACTTTGAACTTAAATGGTAAATGTTAAATGAATGCCACATACATTTGAACATATAAAATATTAAAACATTTAAAAATACGTGACTAAAATTAACATTTTTTTTAATGAACTAAAACATCAACTAGGATTACTGAGCAGAACGTTGGTGCAAAAAGTACTGCCGCTGTCACACAGCTCCAGAGTCCCCACTCCTGGTGACTTGGGTTCTCCCCGTTATAAACAGTTACAGACACAATGACTGAATTAATGAACTAGGATTATTTAATGGACTTAAACTTAACTACATTTTTCTCACTGACAAAAATTAAGCTAAAAGTGACTAAAATGACACTAAAACTAGTGCACATTTTAGTCAAAAGACCCAGATTCAAACTTAATTAAAATTAGTGCCAAAATTAACAATGCTAGTTTGTGCTAGACACCTGCTTTCTATCTTTGATGAATCTCTCCAACCATTCGCCGCTCTGCAATGTTTACGAATCATGGTTTAGTTCCTACTCTGCTCACTTGGAACCACGAGTGAATAGGGCCTAAAAAAAGCCCGGTTCCAGGTACCAAATTTGCCCACTGGAAATGCAAGAACTTTCCTCCAAAAGTTCATCGTGTCATATCTAATCATCAAGCAAAGGGAAGTATCAGTTAAGATAACTTTTGAGTGCTCTGCCCTGTCTGTGACAACAGTGGACAGTGTTTGCGTTACCAGTAGAAACAGATGTCGTTCCAGTATCAGGTTGTCAGCTTTTTCAATATTTACAAGTTTAGTAATCAGAAAACAGATAATGCCTCACCTTCTTCACAATCCAGCACATACACAATCTAGAACATACATGTTCTCCCTTTAGTTCTGAATCATTTTAACGTGGCCTTCCCATCCATTTGAGTTTAGACTGGTTGACTACTTTATAATTAACACTACTAACAGCTGTTAACTGCTGTGGAACTGAGGCTCGGATCTTCCCTCCGCACCCTCTATGTCTCTCCAGGAAAATATGACTCAAAAACTGTGTCTGAAACAGAAGGCAGTGACCTCAATGTATTCCTACCCATGCTGTCTCATGAACCTTTCAACAAATCACGTTAGAGACACACTTCAAAAGGCAGCAATACATCATGAATTTGCCAGGATAATGATATTCACTAGCCCATATAATTACCAGCGGCACAGTGGTACTGCAGGTAGTGTCTCTGTCACAGCTCCAGGGTCCTGGAGGTTGTGGGTTCGAGTCCCGCTCCAGGTAACTGTCTGTGAGGAGTGTGGTGTGTTCTCTCTGTGTCTATGTGGGTTTCCTCCGGGTGACTGTCTGTGAGGAGTGTAGTGTGTTCTCCCTGTGTCTGTGTGGGTTTCCTCTGGGTAACTGTTTGGGAGGAGTGTGGTGTGTTCTCCCTGTGTCTGCGTGGGTTTCCTCCGGGTGACTGTCTGTGAGAAGTGTGGAGTGTTCTCCCTGTGTCTGCGTGGGTTTCCTCCGGGTGCTTCGCTTTCCTCCAACGCTCCAAAAACTCACATTAATAGGTGGATTGGTGACTCAAAAGTGTCCGTAGGTGTGAGTGTGTGTTACCCCGTGAAGGACTAGCGCCCAGGGTGTTATCCCACCTTGCGCCCAGTGACTCTGGGTAGGATCTGGACACACTGTCACCCTGAACTGGATAAGGGTTACAGACAAAGGATGAATGAATTAATATAATTACCCGTATTATATCTTAATAATATCAGGTAGCATTTTATACACACATTCCATTCACAGTCTTCACATTCATCTCTCAGATTACTGCCTAGGCAGACAGCATTTAGGACATTTCAGACACAGCCAAGATTGATTGAGGTTTTTCTCTTCTGTCTATAGACCTAGGGAACTTCCTGCCGGACAAGAATCAGGCTGTTGACTGACCTGACCTTTCCCTTCAGCCTCAGAGGAACATTCACAGACAAACTGGAAGAGCCGGAGAATTTCACTGGTCTAGCTTTAGTTGCCACATAGAGGTGACCACGAAGCTAATGTTAAAGGTCACAATAGAACCTAGGGTTCAGATGACCCAGGGTCGGGATTAACGTGGGAAGAACCAAGTCAGAGAGAGTGTCACATTTGTTTCTGTCCTGCATTCAGCTAACTTCCTCTATTAGTCTTCCCTTCTAGGTTTTGAACATTTTATCAGCCCATGGGTGTTTAAAAACTCCAGCAGCACTGCTGTGTCTGATCCACTTATTCCAGAGGACTGTGTAACCAAAGAAGGGTTTAAAGGAGCTAAGTATGCAGATGGAATACAAATGGACTACAGACTGTAACAGTAAACTACAAAAGAGATAATTTTGTATGAATTGAATGAGATTTCAGATTAGTAGAAAACCAATAGCCTTACAAGTTTCAGGTCTTATTCGTCGATTAAGGCAATATCTTTACACCATAAGGCCCATAATTGCATTGAGCATCCATGCTAATCACAATTAAATTCCCTCTGTTAACTAGCACTCACTTAATCACAAACCATATCATCAACCTTGGAGCACATTCTCCTTATTGGAGAAAAATCTGCAAAATGCTGTTTCTTTTTTAACTGATGCAAATACCACAAGACATCTTAACTCATATGAAGAATGTACGGATCTGTTGTCAGGTAAAAGCGCTCTGCTGGCTACTCTTGTGCTTGTGATGATCAGTAGACCAAGGGCCATACTACCCACTCAGAGTGTGAGGTGTTCTGCTTTTAGTGCAGTTTTGTGTGGTAGTTCTTAAGGGTCCAACACATTCAATGAAAGAAGTTCCCCCTTGTTTCTATGAGAAGGTATTTAAAACACACACACACACACACACAGATGCTGTTAAGCTATTTTTTTATGTTGCATTGTGTTGATTTAATGTTTAATTTGATGTTGTGTTTCTGAACACAAATATAGCAAAGTAACATATGTTTTCATTGTGAATGTTTAAAATGAACAGATGTTGTAAATAATTAATTCATTCATTCATTCATTATCTGTAACCCTTATCCAGTTCAGGGTCGCGGTGGGTCCAGAGCCTACCTGGAATCCTTGGGCGCAAGGCAGGAATACACCCTGGAGGGGGCGCCAGTCCTTCACAGGACAACACAGACACACACACATTCACTCACACACTCACACCTACGGACACTTTTTTTGAGTTGCCAATCCACCTACCAACGTGTGTTTTTGGACTGTGGGAGGAAACCGGAGCACCCGGAGGAAACACACGCAGACACAGGGAGAACACACCACACTCCTCACAGACAGTCACCCGGAGGAAACCCACACAGACACAGGGAGAACACACCACACTCCTCACAGACAGTCACCCGGAGGAAACCCACGCGGACACAGGGAGAACACACCACACTCCTCACAGACAGTCACCCAGAGCGGGAATCAAACCCACAACCTCCAGGTCCCTGGAGCTGTGTGACTGCGACACCTACCTGCTGCGCCACCGTGCCGCCCTGAAATTGAAATTGTACATTATTATTTGAATGAATGCTGTTGATGGACTGTCCCATCATTTTTCACATAGCATTTAAATCACGATTCTGCAATTCTATGAACCAGCGATCTCCTAATGAAAATCTACAGACACTTTGCCAAGTCGACTGTGTTCTTAGGAAGGTGAGGGTACCACCGCAGTGGCACTTTTGTTCTCTTTGGTTTAGTTCTCAGGCTTAATTTTCCAAAATACTTCTGAATTAATAAATTACATTGGCTCATCCTGTAGATCTTTCCTAGCTTTGCAGTTTAGAAGGCCTCCCAGGCAGATTGGTATCAGTGTGTGGAGCGGTGTGATGATGATAATGCTCTGAGCATGTCTCTGATAAACAGTGCTCTCTGTCTGTACCTGCATTGGGCTCTGAGTCATTAGAACAAGCACGTTACAAACCATTTCATCTGAGTTTATGTAATGCTCGTGACCCACAGGCTCAGCTCCTGCTGTAAAGCAAGTTTTTTTTTTTGTTGTTTATTTTTCACTCCCCTGCTCTGTGTGAAGTATGCTGGTATGGCCCTGATGCAATCTTCTATCAGTCCTTTGGCTCTGGAAGTGAAAGGACCTGATTCTCACTGAGTGTGTGTACGTGTCTGTGTGAGAGTTTCAGGTCTGTGCCGCTGGCAAGCGTCACTCTGGGGCCATGGGTGTGAAAATATTTATTATCAGCGTGAATTACATTGGAATATATGTATTTTAAAATACTTTGATGTTCTGACCTGCTATCACAGGTATAAACAGGCTTTTGGGGCAATTTGTAAAGCAAGCATTTGCTAATAGAGACAATGTGTATGTGGTTTGTATTTAAATTTTAAACTAATTACTTTAATTAAATTCCATTATTTACAGATGTGTGGTGTTAGAATAATATGAGATTGATGTCTCTGAGATATCCTATGAACTATAAACATACAGTTAGTATAATATACAAAGCCATTACAGCTTTAAACATTAGAAAGCTTTACCAATGCATTTGTAATATGTTGAAAATGTTCTCTTCAATGTAATGTTTACAATTTTAATCCAATACACTTTATAGTTTTTAATAAAATGCAGGGAATGTTCCTTTACCATTGGCTAGCTCTACTGCCTGCTCCATAGGTGGGAAACACTGACTTTTTGCTGTTACAGTTACATTACTTAAGGTTGAACTGCCTCCAAATTTGGGAGACATTTAACAACGTAAAAGCAAACACAGACCAAAAGTTCTATAAAACAAAACAGAGTAACAAATGAGTTTCTGTGGTAATTCAATTAGTGAATAAAAACTTGGAGCCTAGTTACACTTCAACCACAAACAAACCACAGTCGTCTCAACTGGTGGCAAATTTGAGAGACCGATAGCTGCGTGAAAGTAATCGCTACTGAATGTGCTACAAAACTTAACAACACGAGTTACAAAAAGGTTTCTGTTGTAATACGAACTGTGAATAATAAAAAAAAAATCTTACAGGCAAGTTATACTTCAACTTCAGACAAGCTACAGTCAGTTTCTTACTCAAACACACCATTCCTCAATAAAAGACTTAGAGCTTTAGAATGAACACAAACAGGGGCCTGTGAGAAAAGTAGGAATTCTGAAGCATCTTCATTGCCTTTAAGCAGTTATAATAACTTCATAATTGAGATTCTGTCTCGTATAATTATTACATGACTTTTCAAATACTGAAGAGCATAACTTGGTTAATGTGAATGCAGAATATTTCCCAGCATGCCCCTATCTGGCTCATGTACATGTAATAATGTATGGGATTTATTGTGGTGTCGTTCATATTGTTTTGTGTGTGTTGACGGTGTTTGTCTGTTTAAAGGTTAGCTTGGGATCCACTGTACTAACACAGCAGAAATGCTAACCTCTTGACCCCAGATTCTGCCGTTTTTTAACACACAGCACTTGAATTTGCTCATCTTGTGTGCTCGGCTGACACGGAGGTGAGGAACACAGTAGCACTGACAAATCCATGTCTCAGTCAGAGGGCACTACAGCGGTGACGTCCCCAGGGGTCAGGGAGAAGCGGTGGCTCCCACGGTAGCACTCCTATCCAGAGATAAACGGTGTCAGGGTCTGGGTCCAGCGGGTCGATAGCCCTCCTCTTATCTGCTCTGGATAAGCCGAGCTGACAGCGCCCTGCCATCTGATTGAGCTGTTTTTCCTCCTGTTTCACACTGCCTCAGTTGGTTAATAGTGTTTACACACTGTGGCGGAGGCAGAGGACAAATTCTCTGTCTCCTTTCAGTTCCCATCAGTCGCAGGCTTGGCTTGAGCAGAGGCTGATGGGTTAGAGTGACTGAAACCTACTTTATCAGTGTCAATTAACACAGAAACCCTATGTGAAAGTATGTGGGCCCTCATTCAGGCCCTTGTTGCACTACATTCGTATGACATACCATATAGGACCTCTATGGACAAGGTTTCTGGAATCATCACCTATCTGTCCCAAGTGTTAGCACCTTAAAACGACACTAGATAAGATTTTGTAATTTTGCTTCTAGGCTCTTCTTATACTTGAGTAGAGTATAATCAATTTTTATAGCACTGTCCTGAAATCATGATGGGGTGTTCTTACCTTCCTCCAGAAGTTACACAGTACAGTTTCAGCAGTGCTGATCCCAAGGGGGCAATGAAAGACGCTCTATTTTCTGTTTTACACTTTGCTGGACGATCACAATGATTGAAATATAATTTTAAGGTTAATATATTACTGAGTGAAGCTAGAGTCACTGTAAAAGTTGAGCATGGTTTAAGGAGGTTTATAGAACTGGACAAGACAAGTTTTCTGGCTAACGTTATTGGGAGAGAGTGGGCTATTTGCTCTTTCTACGCTCTTTAAACCCAAACGTTGTACATGTTATCAGACTGTATAACAACTCTCTGTTATAATCATAGGGTCATTTTTTTCTAAGTGCATTTTCTGGACACCTGCATATCATTTTACTTTTATCTTAAAAGAACCTGTCATTGTTACCACTGCTTTCCAAAACTGCTGCAGCATTTCAGCTGCAGGAAAGATTCTGTTTCATGTTTCTCAGATGCTAACTGAATGAAGAACTGGTTTATGAGTTCACGGTTAGTGTCTATTAGTATGGCTTCAACAAGCCAAACTCCCACACACATTAATGTAAAATTTAATTTTAGACTCACTTTTAACCTCCACTTCAATATATAATGCATTTATTATTTTTAATGATGTTATTAATACAAATACATGCAATAGTAATAATATATGTGAAATCCATGTGGTCTGTTTAACTCTCTCTTCTTTAAGTTAAAAAAAAAGCGACAACTCCACACCCTGCAATATCTCTATAACCTCCACCTTTCACAACCATTTAGATGTGTGCACAAGAGCATGGAGAAATCAGTTTAATTTTCAAAAGAACATTAGAAAAACTGGACAAATGGCATTCAAAACCAGACACTCGGACAGATATCCTGAAAACCGGACTGTCTGGTTGAAAACCGAATGGGTGGCAACCCTATCCATTAGTCAGTTTCACATATCTCAACCCCGCTGCATAGACTCAGAACTCTAGATGTTAGTCAGAACCCTACCTGGAATCGTGACGAGCAAGGCATGAACATCCCGGAATATCAGTCCCTCACATGGTTTCACAGAGCCAACAAGTGAATTGACATTTTGGGAGTCACCCGAAGCAGGATTGAACCCAGAGCCCCAAGACCCTGGAACTGTATGGAAGCAACACTACCTGTAACTCCACTTACTCAAGCAGTCTTTTCTGTTGTGAACCCCAAATATCACTTTGTTAGACACATTTTCCACCAATTATTTGCAGGAGCTGTTATTTTAGTCAATTTGTAATTCAACCCTTGTTTTTTTCTCTACTTTCAGATCCAGTTTTTTTCTGCTAGATACAGGACCCCTCTGTGCCATCTCTAGCTTAAAGTTGGAGTTGGAGTTGACATTTGTTGCACAATGTTGTGGAAGAGCTAAAGATGTAGCTTGGCTCTGACTTGGCCTTTGGAAAACAACGGGGATGGCAACGGTAATATGGAAATAAGTTGGTTATTTTTTTGTAAATCCTGCTGAGTGCATCCTGCCAGCATCTCCTCTATCTCTGAGAAGAGCCTGATTAAAATAATGACGACTCAGGGGTTTTTCTGCAGCCCTCCTCCTCCCCCCTCGGCCTGTGTTCAAAGGAAGCTTTGTCCTCCAGTGCAACCTACTTGAAATGTGGCCCGGAAAGTTGATGCCGTGCGATTGTTATCAGCAAGCCCCAGAATCACCCTGTTTGTGTCGCTCCTCCATCTTGAAATCTCAGCCAGTTGCTACTTATTAGAAACCTGAGAAATATGGAATGTTTAATCATATATATATATATTTATTTATATATATAAACACAGTTACTTTTCCCTTTACCTCACCCCCTATATCTTTCATCCATGTGAGGTGTGTTCCAGTTAAATGATATTGAAATGACTAGATGAAACGGATATCGCTGTCCTGACAGGTAATTATGATGATGAGACAATGGAGGGCTTCACGCCAATGCTGAACTAGTCTGGGCCCTACACACTGTGCTGTCAAGACCAGTGTTCTGAGTCTTTTGAGGCTGTCTTCTTTCCCTCCACCCCCCCACCAAACCTGTGTGCCTTAAGACTGGTATCATGTACTTCATAATGCAGGGGAAGCAAATATTCACACTTCCATCTTGGTAGAACTGCAGCATGCAGAACTGAAAGAGAGATGTGAAAGCATAAGCAATAAGTGAAAGGGATTAGGTGCACTTAAAAAATGTCAAAATGCATTTTACCCACTTAACCCATGCATATCTTAGGCTCTGCATGAACAACTCATTCAATTTCCATAGTAAACAATAGCAAATGGGTTGCTCTAGAGCAGATACCCATTAGTTTAAGTTCGACTTGCTGAGTATCACAGAGTTAGAGTCCTCAATATGGGACTGTGTACTCCAAAGAAACTCCAGAGATACATGTGTGAAGGGGATAAACAGCCTTGTTGCTAAAGGCAATCAAATACTCACACCAATGTTTCAGTAATTCCTATAAAGCCTTCTCAGAAGAGTAGAAGCTGCTACTGCGATAATTTGGTTTAGGAACTTCTGATTTGATCTTTTTTAAAATATTATCAATAAGCTTTGCTCTTGCAATAGACTCAATAGACGCAACAAGAGCAACATGAGAATAAAGTGTAGACATCTGTGGGGAGAAAAAAATCCCCTCCCTCTCAAATTAGTGTGTCCATATGGATAAGTGGCTGTTGAAGGAGAAGAAATTATGGATCAAATTAGGGGCCGGCATGAGTGCAGCACGTCCACGGAGCCGGAGCTGAGCAAGCTTAATTTTACCAAACTCCAAATTATGATTCATTTTGCTGAGCACTCCATTAGAGCACATTAACATAATGCTGGGTCTGTGCTGAACGAGGTGAAGCTGGACGAGCCTCAGCGAAACCCATTTACTCGATGAGTGCATTTGCTAAAACAACACACTAATTGCGGTAAGCTGCTCCCATGAGTTCTCAATGCAAATATGAATACCCTGAATATGATTTGGGTGCGAGAGGAGCGTTGGCATGGACGCAGTCCAGACGTAATGGAGACAAGCGCGAAGGAAACGGTGGCGCTTGACCACAAGGTGTGATGCCGAGTGGACGCAACCTTGAGCCAATTGGACAGGAAGCTCACTGGACATAGTGAGCTAGCTGCGCCGGTTTGACGGACAAATTGCCACTTCATAATAATGTTTCTATTCACCCAGAGCACTGCTCGTATGAATATGAATGTCCTTCTTTTTTTCTCGTTATAAAAGCTGCCTGTATGCAAGATCATGCACAGATTGCGGGAGGGGGATTGAAGGAATTGCATATTAACTGGTGACATTAAGTGCTGGTGGTGGGTGGATGACAGAAATGACTCAGTTTTGACTCCTTTGCAAAATTTTCCATATACCGCATCCCCTGAGACTCAACGTCTTTGTGTGGGAGAGCTGTGCGCTCAAAAGTGGCCTTACTCCACACTCTAGTAAAAAAATAAGTTACTTGTACAAACTTCAAGCTCAAAAAGTTACTTAACTACTGAGTAACCTTTAGAATGTACCTTGCAAAACTTAGTTTGTAAGTTTTTATTTATGAAATTCTGACTTAAAAACTAGACCACTTCTGAACACTGCAAACCACTTTAGCTCCAGTAATGAAAACTTTAGCATTAAGGCTAAACACCACATGGTGGACTTCCCTGAAGATTTCACCTCATTTCAGATATAGTAGAGATGTTAATGTGAATTACTCAGCCAGCACACTTATGTGGGGCCCATACTGGCAGAACAGCTGTATACATGTAAGGTGTGTCCACGGATTAAACGTTGGACCCACATATGGATGCTCTTCAGGGTCAATGTGGGGACCAGGTTGGGTTAAACATAGGGCCCATGTGGGATTTATACAACCAACAGCTGGCCCATGTGGGCTCCTTAAAGGGCTGACCATATTTATCTGATACAGACTGCAAAACTGGGTCCCAGTAATTAATAATGCCTCCACTCAGCCAGAGCCCATGGCTATCTTGAGCCCAGCTAGCCCACGTTAAGCCCATGTGGGCCCCACTAAGGTTTATTTGCTACGTACGCTTGAAAAAACGCTGATTTTACTGTAATACTGGTGTTGTTTCAGAAATTCCACTGGTTTTGTGCAATGTCACAACTGCCTAATTTTTCTGCACTATTTCTTTAGCCCCAGCGCGGTGACAGTGAGGTTGACTATAGACTGCAACAATGACATTCGACTATTTAGAACTAAGCCAGACTCATCTGCACCAGAGTAATGTGGATCCTACCACATCATCAGAACTAGGGTTGCATCACAATACTAATAATACATTACGTGCTAAGCTTGTGAGTTTGGCAGACTAGCGCACAATATATTAAAATACTACACTGTTACTTACTAACCGAATGTGATAAAGTGTTGCTATGAAAATTGTCATACCAAGCTGCAGTGGCATTGCTGTGCACCATTATTTCACCATTATATCAAAGGCTGAAACACAAATATATCCCTCCACACTATGTAGTGCATAGTGTAGGTCATAAAATT
This sequence comes from Hoplias malabaricus, assembly GCF_029633855.1. Taxonomy (NCBI): domain Eukaryota; kingdom Metazoa; phylum Chordata; class Actinopteri; order Characiformes; family Erythrinidae; genus Hoplias; species Hoplias malabaricus. The sequence continues at coordinate 6,043,570 of NC_089812.1, read as the reverse complement.
AAGGTTTCTACATTAAAATAGTGCATTTTATGCATTTTATCAACTTTTTTATGTAGGGAGTAGGGCACTATCTAAGTCAACCTTTTCCAGACATGAGAAGCTCCTCCTTTTGTGTCATGGATTATGGGACAATAGTGTCCATCATTACAATACTCATAAATCAACCAGTTCCAAATATGCACTGTGGAATTCTTGGTACTGTGGATAACTAATATAACAAAATAACCCTGTATAATATGTCCCCTTTAATGTTTCTGCTCATGAATGTGGGGGTGTACATACTTGTGAAGAATTTACTTATTTCAAATAATAAATCCATCAAAACTGTAAGTATCTGTACTTGGGTAAAAGTGTATCGAGTTACTAGCCGCCTCTGGCTGTGTGAGCATATGGCTGAGTGTATGTGTGTGATTTTAGGGGCTAGAACATTTTAAAATAATTGGACTGAGCTCAATGGGCCAAGAGACCTGCACAGTGTCTGGGATGGGAAGTGTCTAGCTTGTGCGGATAAAGGTTAAAATCACATTCTGCAAATCCCATCTGGAACAATGAAGTACAGCACATAGCCCTTGGCCAGTGGTGTCATAGTGTAAGTGTGAGAATATTAAGCACTTAATGCAGTCTTTATTTGGGAAGGTTCTAATGCTGGTGCCCTCTCTGTAAAAGCTCTGGACTGAATGAAAGGGGAGGGCCAGGGTTTTGGTCTTAGAGCAATCAGAATTTAGGATTTGGAAGCAGTGTTTGTAGATAAACTCACTGAAGATCTTCTCTAAATCCCCCACCAATGACTAGAGAAGGCTGATCATTTGTCCATCCTGTCGCCCATCATAAGGGTCATCCAAGGCCAGGAGTCATTGAGGGCACAATTGATATTTTTCTGTCGGTGTGGCCTCACTCCTCCCCCAATCACTTAGCGTTAGCTATATATTATATGTGGCTATATATTAGTTAACATAGTGGTTAATATGAAAACAGGCAGTGTTCTCCTCCAAGTGAGTTGAACTGACCAATGATTGCAACGGTGTGAACAGATGCAGTGTGGCATACAGTTTGGTTGGTAGTATTTATATTGAGGATAAATTAGGGTAAGTCTAATTGAAAAATATAGAATTTGTATTAATTTTCATCTCTTATTATATTTACTAGGCTTTAAATTAGCTGATTTTAAAAGGAAACATCTGCGATTCTGGGGAACTGCAGTTCTCTCTGGTTTGTTTATGTTCAGAAATTCCGCATTTTTAAGGTGGAAGTGTGTGTTTGAGTAGATAAATGACTGCTATTTGTAAGTGGCTAAAGTTTGATGTGCTTATAAAATTTTATTCATAATTTGAATTACCACAGCAACTCATCTGTAACTCTTTAGCTTTTTAGTTCTGTAGCACTTTAGGTTTGTATTTATTTTCATGTAGTGAGCACTCATGCAAATTTAGAGTGTGTTCTTACCTAAATAACTTGAAACAACAAAAATAAGTCAATATTACCCACTTTTGGAGCTGGAAAAAAGATATATCCTCATCTAATTTTATGACTTTCAATGTTTGTAGGTCTTTTTGCCATTTCCTTGCCGAATTTACTCATTTATTGACACTGGGAGGTTTGTAAACACATTAGACACATTAGTTTACAGCACACAAACAGACGGGAGAGCGAGGAAATGGTGAGAAAACATCTTTTAAAAATTTATAAAAAGTTTTTTTTTATTCTTTTTTTGCTTACAATCTTGAACATAACTTTTAACTGATATGTAACATTTAAAATGACTATGTCAAAAATCCCTGTTCATACTAATAACTCTGGTGTGTTCTTCTGTGAATCTCAAGAATAATTTTGAATAATATTAGACTGTATTAAGTGAAGCAAATGCAATACATTCAGTTCTGACCAATATAATCACAATGATTTCTTGTAATTATTTATCTGTTTGTTTATTTGCACAGTTCTGCACTATCATGCATTTTCCCCATGTCTATGTGGGTTTCCTCCAGGTGTTCCGTTTTCTTTCCATAGTCCAAAAAGTTTATAGGTGGGTTGGCTGTAAAAATGTGCCTGTAGGTGTAAGTGTGGGTCAGTATGTGCTGCTCTGTGATGTTTTACTGTTATCCATCCATCCATCCATTATCTGTAACCGCTTACCCATTTCAGGGTCAAGGTGGGTCCTGAGCCTACCTGGAATCACTGGGCACAGGGCGGGAATACACCCTGGAGGGTGCGCCAGTCCTTCACAGGGCAACACAGACACACACACACACACACACACACACACACACACCAACTCCTCACAGACAGTCACCCGGAGGAAACCCATGCAGACACGGGGAGAACACACCACACTCCTCACAGACAGTCACCCGGAGGAAACCCACGCAGACACAGGGAGAACACACCACACTCCTCACAGACAGTCACCCGGAGGAAACCCACACAGACACAGGGAGAACACACCACACTCCTCACAGACTGTCACCCGGAGGAAACCCACGCAGACACAGGGATGACACACCACACTTCTCACAGACAGTCACCTGGAGGAAACCCACACGGACACGGGGAGAACACACCAAACTCCTCACAGTGTTTTACTGTTATGTACTTGATGATTCCAGGTAGGCTTCAAACACTCCTTGACTCTGATCAGGATGAAGCAGTTATAGAAGTAGATTGAATGAACTCATTCATTTTTTTTCAACATTTTTAACAACAGTAACATTTAAAGATAAATATAATTTATTTCCGTAACAGTATTTTAAAGTGCTATACACATAAAAAAGTGCTTAAGTAAAAATCACAATAAATTCTTACACAAAAAGCGAAATGCTAAAAATGAACTGTAGGACATATTAAGCACAACAATCTCAAAGCTGTATTGTAGGAACATAGAAAGAAAAGTATTAAAGCTGTATTTCAAAATCACATTAGGGTCTTTAAAGAGTACATATTATGAAAAAGAAAAAGAAAAAACATTTTAGTGCATTAAAGGGAACATCTACGGTTGTGGGGAACTGCTGTTCTTTCTGGTTTGTTTATGTTCAGAAGCTCTGTGTCTGTGTGCTTACATTCTTGCAGTTAGTGCTTCCACTTTTCATAATGTGAAACAGCAAAAATAACTCAATATTACACAGAAAATGTGAAAATGCCTAGAAACCAGTGTTTCTCCTCACCCCTGGGCTCTTGTGCTGAACTGAGCTGTGGCTCATTCTGATTTAAAGGAACAGGAACTGAATTTGGTTGCTGTGAACGGGGCTGTTTAGACAGGTAGATTGGAGCTGTGTTGTTGATCCATGAGTTATTTTATTTTGATCAAAGCCTGATAAAGAGCTGTTAACTTTGGAAAAGGGTTGAAGTATTTCAGAGTATATCCGTGATATATATTCCTGTCCAGTGGGCAAAATATAGCCTTGTAGCAGCACTTTAAACGTGAATGGATGACCTCCAGTTTACCTCATTCCTGACCTCGTAGCACCTTGTAATAAGATTTGAAGCCTCCCTCTGAGAAGAAAATATCAGCCCTCTCTCAGAACTCATCTTCCTGTATTTCTGTATGTTTTGATGGAGATCTTATTCCCTTCTTTTTTTTTTCTTCTTAGCTGGGGAAAGTCCCCACGAGAGCCCATATGGAGTAGTGTACAGGCTCCTGTGTGATTGTAAAAGGGAGAAGTGATAGTGAGCTGCGGTGCAGTCTGGAGAGCTTCTAGACGCCAAGGGGACGTGTGAGCGAAGGTTCAGTGGGAGAGAGAAGTGATAGTGGGCGAAGGCACAGACTGCAGAAGAGCCCAAAAGGCATGGGAATGTGTAACATTGTTGTTTGGGTGTTTACAGACTGGAGCAATGGGGGGTGGGAGCAGTACAAGGCAAAGGATACGTATTTCATGGACATTTTATTCTTAAACAATTCGTTTTCACTGTTGACATTTTTGTACAGAGCAGATTTGAAGACTACAGTTTAGTTTCTGCCTTCTATTTGCTAAGATGCTTTTAAAAACATGTCTGGTGACTAAGTGATGTCATTGTTGTCATAGAAACAGTTGTACAACAGCCATGATTCACCACAAGGAATATAAAGAGGTTGCGCAAAATGTATACACAGTACAAAAATTTAAAATGTCATGGTTGTGATAAGCATTTAATTCATTTGTGAGTGTGTGTGTGTGTGTGTGTGTGTGTGTGTGTGTAGTGTACAATTGTAATTCAAATATTAGCATAATATTAAAAACAGAAATTGTCATTTTATTCAACGAAAATAACTCAAGAGTTAAAGGAACAATGGGTATGTTTTGGGTTTAATTTATTTTTTCATTTTTGTAGTTTGTTTTTACAGCAATGTACTGAAGTCAATCAATGGGGGAGGGATGGAAGGAAAATTACATACCGCAGTTTCTGGAGTGCTGAGCCGAGAGTAGCAGCAACAGAGGCATTATTCTTCCCATTACAGCTCAGTGAAAGATTACAATCTTGAAGGTAATCGAAGGTAAATAAATATTACATAGTGTTCCTCTAAGAAGTTTGAAAATGAGATGAATTTATTAATCATTGCATTCATTTGCATTGATTTTCCTGTTCTTGGGAATAATACTGTATCCAAAAGTGTGTGTGAGTTTTGATTTAGACGATTTGAAGATGGGGATTTTGATGTTAGCCCTTGTGAACATAGTATTAATATTTCGCTTTTAGGATATTCTCTGTTGAATAAAGTGACAATTGTCATTTTTAATATTACACAATAATTACAATACAATGACGAAATGCTGGAGAATGTAGTTTTTAATTACTATTATACATTACTTAAAATGCTTAATTACTTATCTGTACACCTAATACACACAAAGCTATGACCTATGTACTGACCGCACCTGAGAATTTGTGAAAATGTGTGTGTCTGTGTGTGTGTGTGGTTTTGATTACGGCTCTGATGTCAGAGTCAAGGAGATCTAATTGCATCACTTTCTCTACCATGTAGGAAACATCTGGCCTCATACAGTAGCCCTGAACAAGAGAGAGTGAGGAGACAGAGAGATCTGATTGGACAGGAGCAGTGGGTGTGTGACTGATCTGAAGCGAAGAACTTGGTGTTAAACAGATGAGCTCCAGCTGCTGCAGACTGGGCTTCAGGCCCACAGTGAGCAGCAGTGAGGAGCTAAAGCTGATCAAGATTCAGGCTTATAAAACTTGGCCTTTAAAGATTAGTACTATTCGAAATGAATACTGCTTTTGTTTCTTCCCTCTGGTTAAGGGGAGTTTTCCCTCACAACTGTTGCCTTTCACTATTTTGTGTTATTGATCTGTTGTCTGCAGCAGGTAGTGTCTCTGTCACAGGGTCCGTGAGGAGTGTAGTGTGTTCTCCCTGTGTCTGCGTGGGAGAACACACCACACTCCTCACAGACAGTCACCTGGAGGAAACCCACGCAGACACAGAGAGAACACATCACACTCCTCACAGACAGTCACCCGGAGGAAACCCACACAGACACAGGGAGAACACACCACACTCCTCACAGACAGTCACCCGGAGGAGACCCACGCAGACACAGGGAGAACACACCACACTCCTCACAGACAGTCACCCGGAGGAAACCCACGCAGACACAGGGAGAACACACCACACTCCTCACAGACAGTCACCTGGAGGAAACCCATGCAGACACAGAGAGAACACACCACACTCCTCACAGACAGTCACCCGGAGGAAACCCACACAGACACAGGGAGAACACACCACACTCCTCACAGACAGTCACCCGGAGGAGACCCACGCAGACACAGGGAGAACACACCACACTCCTCACAGACAGTCACCCGGAGGAAACCCACGCAGACACAGGGAGAACACACCACACTCCTCACAGACAGTCACCCGGAGGAAACCCACGCAGACACAGGGAGAACACACCACACTCCTCACAGACAGTCACCCGGAGGAAACCCAGGCAGACACAGGGAGAACACACCACACTCCTCACAGACAGTCACCCGGAGGAAACCCACGCAGACACAGGGAGAACACACCACACTCTTCACAGACAGTCACCCGGAGGAAACCCATGCAGACACAGAGAGAACACACCTCACTCCTCACAGACAGTCACCCAAAGCTGAACTTGAACCCACAACCTCCAGGACCCTGGAGCTGCCCCACTGTGCTGCCCTAGTCCATGAGCTGCTCTGCCGAAATTATTAGTGATCGGGTTATGGGTCATGCTCTGCAAGTGTTACTGAGGTGGGGGTGCATTTTTACGGGTGGATCAGACACAGCACTAATGTATTCCACTACCTGGTACCCACTCTACATGACTCACCATCGCTGGACTACCTTGGTACCTGGTTGTTTTTTTCAGTGTAGCCTCTCACTGTCATTGTGTAGAGTGACAAGTCTCTCTAGCCAATCAGAGCTCTGCAAGGTTTACACGTCACATTTAGTCCTTGCTCTGCTAGCTTAGAACCATGGGCCGTTTGTTCATTAGAGTGATACACTGCCAAAAGGGAGTATATTTTCTTCCTTCTACCACAGTATTAACACACATTTCTGTATTAACCAAACTCTACCAGACGGTGCCTTTCCCTTTTACAGAATTTATTCGTCTGTGCTATAATTGAGATAACATTGGTCACACAAAGCATTTTACTCTCTTCCTCACTGTGGACACATCCTTCACTGCTTACCACTCAGGGCATGTTTGGCCGAGATGCTGAGTCTAGGTTAAAAGTTAATCCCAGTGTGTCATTTATCAGGCTGTGTTAATCATCAAGCTTGTTGGTTTGTAGATCTTCTAAGAGAGCATCTTTCCGTACACATGTCATCCTAGAACTGCATAGTCCTTCCTTTCAGTTGAAAGACAACCCCTTTCCCTTCAGTCGGCACTAGTCTGAGTGGAGAAGTGTGGTCCACTGTGGAACAATTATAGAATTCTTGAAAATCAAAGCCCACATGAATCGTGGAAAAGTGGAAATGAACTGTTTTCATAAGCACAGGGCCTTACCTTGTTTGGAAAGGTATTTTTAAAGTTTAGATTATTGCCCTATCTCACTTCTGTCTTCATATCATCTTTTCATATCTCGATTTGACAGACAATATTTTACTGTTATTTAACTGGGAGTCATACTTGAGCGTGGTGCGTGCGGTTAGTCATAAACCGATTGACTTCAGTTTGGAAGCCTTTAGAATTTACATGAAGACATCTATAACATGTAAAGGCATTATGAGTTCTATTTATAGTCCATTTATCAGCTCCACAGGAGCACTGTAGTCCATCTGTTGCACTGCATACTTTCCTACCCCCCTTCCCCCCTGTTCTTCAGCGCTCAGGACCCCCACAGAGCAGGTGTGGTGTGGTGGTGGATCATTCTCAGCGCTGCAGTGACACTGACGTGGTGGTGGTGTGTTAGTGTGTGTTGTGCTGGTGTAGAGTGGATCAGACACAGCAGTGCTACTGGAGTTTTTAAACCCTGTGTCCACTCTCTGTCCACTCTGTGAGACACTCCTCCCTCGTTGGTCCACCTTGTAGATGTAAAGTCAGAGACAGTAGCTCATCAGCCGCTGCACAGTGTGTGTCGGTCGTCCTCTAGTCCTTCATCAGTGACACAGGACGCTGTCGGCTGGATGTTTTTGGTCGGTGGACTGTTCTCAGTCCAGACACCGAGGGGTTTAAAAAGTCCGGCAGCTCTGCTGTGTCTGATCCACTCTACACCAGCACAACACACACTAACACACCACCACCACGTCAGTGTCACTGCAGCGCTGAGAATGATAAAATGGACAATGAGTGTAGATTCAAGGAGGTTTGGGTGAGGAAACAAAAATGTTGGAATTCATAGTTTTTTTACTGGTATTATTAATGATTTTGCAATTACCTTCAGCCAAAGATATTACTAATAAAATAGTTTTTCCCAAATAATGTTATTAGAAATAATATTACACTGCACACACACACAGAAACACACACACACACACACACACACAAACACACACAGTTTTGTTATGGTTTAAGGGGACATTACATAAACATCCATTCTCCTTGTTGAGAATTTCTTGCCCTTAACCATTAACTATTACTTCCCTAACACTAACCTTAACCCAACTTTACCTTTTGTCCCCATATGGACAGCAAGTGTCCATAATGTGAGGTGTAAACAGATTTTGGTCCCCACAACATGATGAATATCTAGACCACACACACACACACACACACACACACACACACCCTGGAGCTCTGTGTGGCCCTGCTTGGCTGGAGGCTTATTCCAAGCTTGGTCAGGTGGCGTGTGCTCCAGACTGGAGACTGCCGCAGGCAAGCACCACTGCCCCCTCCCCCTCCACACACACACACACACACAGCATGCGCCCAGCTTATTGCTAAAGCCTAGGATTATCTGCCCTCCACTTCCACCTTTCCAATCCCCCCAGCACCTGCACGGCAGCAGACCCCCCATATACGCACCCTGGAATACACACACACGCACCCACACACACACACACACACTATGTAAATGCCCACGCCCCTTATGCACACGCTCAAGGTGACACAGAAACACACAAGATCAAGGCCAGATTACAAGCTTGCCTTCTTACGTTTTACCTGTACGTACGTTGTACAGTAGTGCGCTGAGGCATCAGAGCCACATTCACTTATTGAACAGGAAATGACCCACAAACCTTCACCAATGATATTCAGTCTCTTTAAGTCGTAGTTAAGTCGTAGAAGATGGCTGCCTTTTTTGCTTCTGCTTCAGATTGTTCCAAACGCATTCAGTGACGCTGAGGTCTGGGCTCTAGGGTGGAGAGTCAGTTCTGAGAACATCTGCCGCTTCTAGACAGCTCCACATCTATTCACACCCACAGTGTTCAGTTATCACCACACAGGGGGAGAGACAGGCTTTTACAGAATTCTGAATCTCATACTTAAGATAAAAGTTAAGACGAATGGAAATTCTTCAAAAATCTTCTTAAGGATTGTCTTTTTTTTCCATAACATTTTTCGTAAGAATAATTCAGAGAGTAGTTAGTATTTTTTATAAATATATGTTTTTACTTATTTTGCCTCACACTTAAATAGCTGAATTACTATCAGTATTTTTATAAGATTAAAAGATTAGAGATTGTCCTTAAAGTACCATTAGTTTCTACATAAGGAAATAATCACAAACTTTCCTTCACCCTCCGTTCTAGTCATTGTTTACTTGCAGTTTTGAATGTTTAGCTTTGCTGCTTTTTCCTCTCTTTTGCTATCAGCTGCACAGATTGAATTGAAAACTGGTAATAACAGTGACTTCATTTCTAATAATGTGTCTCAGCACTGAAAAACTGTAAAATGCAGCAGGAAAATCTTCAGAAAACCAATGAAGAGTGTCTTGAAAAATATTAAAGTCTATTGTAAGACAATAGTTGAAAACTTTGATTTCAACACTTGAGATTTCTTTTTGAGAATTGCATTTAAGAACATTCTTAAGATTCACTCATTCAATCATACATTATCTGTAACCCTTATCCAGTTCAGGGTCGCGGTGGGTCCAGAGCCTACCTGGAATCATTGGGCGCAAGACGTGAATACACCCTGGAGGGGGCGCCAGTCCTTCACAGGGCATCACACACACACACACTCACTCACACACTCACACCTACGGACACTTTAGAGTCGTCAATCCACCTACCAATGTGTGTTTTTGGACTGTGGGAGGAAACCGGAGCACTCGGAGGAAACCCACGCAGACACAGGGAGAACACACCACACTCCTCACAGACAGTCACCTGGAGGAAACCCACGCAGACACAGGGAGAACACACCACACTCCTCACTGACAGTCACCCGGAGGAAACCCACGCAGACACAGTGAGAACACACCACACTCCTCACAGACAGTCACCCGGAGGAAACCCACGCAGACACAGAGAGAACACACCACACTCCTCACAGACAGTCACCCGGAGGAAACCCACGCAGACACAGGGAGAACACACCACACTCCTCACAGATTCTTAAGATTGTAGTAATTAATTTTATTAGTGATTTAGTAATTTATTTCTAATCAATCTAATCAAAATGTATTTATATTATGCTTTTTACAACTGATGTCACAAAGCAGCTTTAAAGAGTTGATTAGTACAGATGTGGATTAGAAAACCCCATGCGAGCAGCTGAGGGCAACAACAGCAGGAAAAACTCCCTTGAGGCTAAAGGAAGAAACCTTGAGAGGAATCAAGACACACAAGGTTCCTCTGGTTTCCTGTGGTTTTAAGGAAAACTTTTGTGAATCTGGTCCCTGAAGCAAGAGTGTTGCTCGAGTTTCTAGTTATACAAACACTACTTATGATTGGGAGAGTTTTGGTGATTTTGTATGACTTGCATGGTCGCTATGGGTTCCATTTTCTCTATAACTCCTGTTTGGGAAACTCATGTATATTCCTCCTAATCTCACTGTCCTTATACAAATGGATAAATCGACCTTAGATCTCGTCACTTCTGAAAAATCCTGCTACAGAACTATTTTTTATTTATTTTTTTTTTACTGTATTTTGACTGAAAGTGAAGTGAAGGATGGTCTCTGAATTTTGCACAGACTTTCATATCATTACTGACCGATTAAAAACATTTATCCCCAAAATATTAACTTTACAGGAGAAGAAATTAACATTCTTAACTCTCGGTGGAAGTGGATGTAAACTGATTATTCAGAGTACTTTTGGAGCATTTTTATTGGTCATTCATCATGAAATGTCCACACAGTGTGAAGGACAGCTGCTGTGTTCAAATGATGTAGTAAACCGAACACCCACAAACATGAAGATGCATGTTTTTATTTGTGTGCTGCAGTGACACTGACGTGGTGGTGGTGTGTAAGTGTGTGTTGGTTTTGTTGTGGTTTAAGTGGACACTGCATAAACATGCATCCACCTTGTCTAGACTTTCTTGCCCTTAACTATAACTACCACTTCCCTAACACTAACCTTAACCCAACGTTAACTTTTGTCCCCATAAACATGAAGATGCATGTTTTTATTTGGACAGTGATGATATTTTCTGTTCTTCATCACTCATTTCTCAGCCCTTCCTTTCCCACCTGCATGACCCACTTATATCCACACCTCTTTCACGTTAAGACACAAGCACACCTGCTCACTCTTTGAACTCTGCAGAATGTTCTACACCCAGATCGATGTGTGTTTGTCCAAGGCACACGAAGGGAAGTTTACACTAGCTGCGTAGTCGGGTGTAAGGTCCGCACGGCGGGGGGAGTGGCTCGCTCTTCGGGTTCAGTTTCATTCTAAGCCGTCACTTCAACACTGAAAAATGCACTGACCTCATCGTGAAAGAGTGAACTACTGTAATACAAACAGTATTCGACATGAAGATTGAAGAGGCCTCTTTCAGGTACGGCCCATTGCATGGGGATGTTCAAGTGTGCACCGTCTTGTTTAATCTCCACAATAAAATGAGGCCGCACACAAGCCGTAGCTCACCATGTTCAATGACAAGTGTTGGCTCGAGGGGTTATAGGGTCCTTGTATCTATGGGTTGAATGTGATGTCACAGAGTATAGTAGAGACCAAATTGAGTACATACTCATTACTCAGACACATAACTCTCATAAAAACTGTAATGTTTATAATGTTTTATTGTTTCTTTCAGCACATTTAGTCCTTATTTAGACATTAAAATGAAAGAAATGTAAGTATGGACCCCTGAAATATTTATCGCATCATGTTTTTAATCACAGCTCTCTTTATCTGTCAGTCATTGGAGGAGCTTGGTGCACATACTAAATAGCGCATCACTCCCTATATAGTGCGCATCACAGATAATGAAGCTAAACAGACTGTACCCAGACTGTGCACTAATTCAAAACATGTTATTCTACACACCCCACTCCTCACAGACAGTCACCCAGAGGAAACCCACGCAGACACAGGGAGAACACACCCCACTCCTCACAGACAGTCACCCAGAGGAAACCCACACAGACACAGGGAGAACACACCACACTCCTCACAGACAGTCACCCGGAGGAAACCCACACAGACACAGGGAGAACACACCACACTCCTCACAGACAGTCACCCAGAGGAAACCCACGCAGACACAGGGAGAACACAACACACTCCTCACAGACAGGCATCCGGAGGAAACCCACACAGACACAGGGAGAACACACCACACTCGTCACAGACAGTCACCCGGAGGAAACCCACACAGACACGGACACTGACACTGTGCCTTATGGAGGGTGTAGGAAGACATTTGGAATTCATTGGCTTGTATGTTAAGAGTGTTGTGAGACCATCTCCATTGTAAGGAAAGGAGCTGTGTATGAAATAAATATCTGTCTGTCTTCCCCACCTGTCTACATTAGTGATGCTCTCTAAAACTAGACTGTTGATTCCCATTATGGACCGTGGTATGCCCACACCTCAATAAATAAAGCAATACATACACGCACCCACATACATACTTACATACACATATACACACATAAACAGACAGCAACCCATGAAATGGGAGCAGTGGAAGTAAGCTCTCTAGACTGACAGAGCACCTATCAATACCTCTGGAACAGTGGCGGATGCTAGTCTTACAAGGAGGGGAAGCTCAATTTCGGCATACATCATGAAATATGTTGGTTTATTTATACGTATATTATACCCTCCGTTCCTTTTTAAGAAAATGATCTGTGACCCTGTCGTACCAACAAGGCGTCTTTTCCAGGGACTTGTCTAGTGTCCTCTCAATGGCCAGCAGAGCTAGGCTGCTTAAACGGCCTTGGCCCATGTGAAGTGTGTCTGCCTGTGAGTGCTTTGTGATGGTGGAGGGGCTCAGCAGCACCCGCTGGACAGAAACTGCGATAGAAGTCAGAAAGAGTGATAGAAGTCAGTCTCCAAACACAAGCAGCTACAAAAAAACCCACCAGAAATAGAAGCTCGATTTGTCACTAGTCGTTTTTAACAAAGAAAATGCCGCTAAAAGGATTAAGAAATTCTCCAGTTCCACTCAGAACAAAATGAAAATTTAATGTTTCCACGGATCTTTACACCAAAGGATCGCTGATTCGCTCATTTCGCTGTCAATCAAAAAGGGAGTCAGCCTCAGACAGATCATCCAATCATCATGCAGAAGCTGAGCGTCCGGGCCAGCCGAGGCCAGCCCACTGCCCCATAGACCCCCAGAGACGCTGAGCGTCCGATGGGCGGGACAAAGCCCAGCATTTATCCAATGACTCGTCTCGTTTCGCTGCACTTCGCTGCTTCGCTTTTGAACTCTGTGGACACTCAGCGTCCTCACTGTTTAAATCAATCAATCAATCAATCAATCAAATTTTATTTATATAGTGCTTTTCACAACAAAAAGTCGTCACAAAGCAGCTTTACAGAGATCCGGGTCCAAGCCTCCTATGAGCGAGCCAGGGGCAACAGTGGCAAGGAAAAACTCCCTCAGCACACGAGGAAGAAACCTTGGAAGGAACCAAGACTCATACGGGGAACCCATCCTCCTCGGGTCGACACCGGAGACACAACAGAGAACAGAAGTAAAAGTGAAATGACCGATGAAGGGGTTATAGTAATATAAATGTAGTATATTAGTGATGATGGAGAAGCAGAAATGAAAATGGTGAGGATGATGATATTAGTGATGTATGAGTCTGATGAAGGAGAAGGTGATCAGGGATTCAGTGTGAGTTAAAATTAGGTGCAGAGTTAATTTGAGATAAAACAGCACAGCCAAGCATGATAGTGTAGATGAGACAAGGACAGGATCTTGTACAGGACACAGGGGCTGGATCAGGGCAACACCTGGAGATCAGCAGGACATCTCAAAGCATGAGAGAGAGACAGGAGAAAGAAAGCCAGACAAAGGGAACAAATAAAAACACAGAGGTTAGTAGGGTCATGGTAAAGAACGGGGAAATTTGTCCTGCGAAAAAAGCTTCCACTGGTCAGGCAAGAGAACCCAGCGACAGACAGCGTGTTGGCGGTTACTACACAGCTAACTAAGAATGCTGTAGCTATGGTGATGTGACAGGGTTAACACAGAACAGTGATAATATGAAAACCAGCCCGAACACCAATATAGAAGGAGTAACCTGAAGGTGAGTGATTAACCAAAAGCTTGTTTGAAAAGGTAGGTTTTTAATCTAGATTTAAAGATTGAGAGTGTGTCTGAGCCCCGAACAGTAACCGGAAGGCTATTCCAGAGTTGAGGAGCTTTGTGAGAAAAGGCTCTTCCTCCTGCTGTGTTTTTCTTAATGCGAGGAACAAAGAGTAGATGGGCATCCTGTGAACGAAGTGTACGTGACGGGCGATAAGGTATGAGAAGTTCAGTAAGATACTGCGGGCCTAAACCATTTAGAGATTTATAAGCTAAGAGGAGTATTTTATAGTCAATGCGAAATTTTACAGGTAGCCAGTGTAGGGACGAGAGAACTGGGGTGATATGTTCGAATTTTCTAGCTCTAGTGAGCACCCTGGCTGCTGCATTTTGAACTAACTGAAGCTTGTGTAACGCTTTGCACGAGCTCCCTGCCAGGAGCGCATTGCAGTAGTCTAGACGTGAAGTTATAAAAGCATGCACTAGTTTCTCTGCATCTTTTAATGATAAAATATGCCGAATTTTGGCAATATTGCGTAGGTGGAAGAAGGCGGTTTTGACTGTATTGGATATGTGGGTATCAAATGTGAGAGTCGAATCAAAGGCTACCCCTAAGTTTTTAATGATGGCATTGTGTTTTACTGTTGAATTATCAATAGCAGCATTTCTGAGTGAATGTATCTGAGTATCTTTACCTAGTAACAAGACCTCAGTTTTATCAGAATTTAACATGAGAAAGTTTTGCATCATCCAGTCTTTAATTTCAGTTAGACATTCTGTTATTTTATGTAGACAAGCAACATCATTGGGTTTGGCTGATATATACAGTTGTGTGTCATCAGCATAACAGTGGAATTGAATCCCATGCTTACGGATTAGTCGACCCAGTGGCAGCATGTAGAGTGTGAACAATACAGGGCTGTATTAAAGCACTGTAAAGCTGTGGGAAACTGTGTCTTTACCAGTAATAAGAAGCTGATTCTGAACAAAAGTTGAGCATATTTATTCAATGACATGTACACACAACAGTATATATTTGATCACTTATTTTTTTAGGGGAAGCTGAGCTTCCCTTGCACTCTTAGAGCAATCGCCTCTGCTCTGGAATGAGTTGGATCCATGTTTGTGATCCACAGCATATGATCTAACATCAGTAACTGGCTTCACTCACTTTCCTTTGTCTAAACATTTCTCTAGAACAGAGTATTTTTTACATCAAACCACTGACATAATGACTTTGAATATGTCATAAACTTTGAATTTGGCAGAAATCTAGAAAATCTAGAATTTCCCTTTTAATAACTACAAACAAGAGCCAGTCTGACTTTGTGGAAGCAACCAGCATTGCTCATCGCACATATCTTATCTCGTCTGCCACTTCCTCTGTTAATCAGGTGCTTGTTATACTTCATCAACATCGCCAGGAGCTTTTATCCCACACTGTCACCACACACAAAAGATGTCGCCCTTAGATTGAGACGAGCTCTAATCTTTTCAATCGATAGAAAAGACAAAATGAGCTTTCAGTTACCTCTTTGTAATAGTTGTCAGACCAGTGAGCACCACTAAGCCAATGAAATGTAGGTAGTTGTGTCCCACTGAAGTCAAAAGTTTGGTGCCAAAGGTCAAGTGGCATTCTGTTGATGTTCTAAGTTTAAATAAATACACATCCGCCGAGGTTCATGTTTAACATAGTTAGCATAGTGGCTAAATAAAGCATAAGTTAAGTTTAGATTAATACATACCACATTAAAATAAGACTACACTTATAAAAGATTTAAATCTGTTTATTATATTGTTATTAATTAGGTTGTACACACATCAAATTTCATTAATAATACTTTAAAACACAGGGATAGAAAGAACAACAATGGACTCTTTTTTGTTGAATACTAATGTGTCAGAACTTACTGAAAATATCGTGAAAAAGAATGAACTGAGACCTGCGAATGCGAATTTAGTCGTTTCACAGGTTACGCTACACACCACATTATTATCAATGTCTAAAAAGACATTCTATCAGTGTTTGAGTGATTTAACTTGGTGGTAAAATGGTAAAACGTATCTTATATATTCAAACATAGACTTCATTATAATTTATAGAATATCATATTTACTATTTTAAATAAAAATTCAGCACAATCAGTACACACAGTAATTGGAATTTCCATTGATCAGGAAAGGGTCGTGGTTTATCCACTGTATACAGCAATTCATGCTGACCATGGCCTCAGAAAATCAAACATCCATCCATCCATCCATTATCTGTAACCGCTTATCCAGTTCAGGGTCGTGGTGGGTCCAGAGCCTACCTGGAATCATTGGGCGCAAGGGCGGCACCGTGGCGCAGCAGGTAGTTGTCGCAGTCACACAGCTCCAGGGACCTGGAGGTTGTGGGTTCGATTCATGCTCTGGGTGACTGTCTGTGAGGAGTGTGGTGTGTTCTCCCTGTGTCTGTGTGGGTTTCCTCCGGGTGACTGTCAGTGAGGAGTGTGGTGTGTTCTCCCTGTGTCTGCGTGGGACAATCAAACGGAAACTTTTCCTGTATTTTATTTCTTTGCAAAAATCATGTACTGTTTCCAAATCAGAAAATGGATAAAGTCTGCTACACAGTAAAACTTTAGTGTGTGTGGTGCATCAAAACCCCAACATCCACCCTGCTGAAGGCACTGGTGTCATTGTTAGTTTACTGTGTATATTGCGGAGAAATACTCAAAGAGCTTTGCTCACTATTGTGCATTACTGACACTCCTGGACCATCTTTCAGCCAATCACATTGCTGAGTCCAAATAAATTGTGGTATAATACAGCTTATAAAACAAGTCAAATGATAAATATCCAAAAAAAATAATAATATTAATAAAAAAGTGAAAAAAGAGAAGATAAGTCTTCTCTTCATTCACAATAACAGTGCTTTCCCACCTGTAGTTTTCTGATGCTGCTAGGGGACTGTCATAAATTTCATTTGATGAAGAGACAGCATGGGTGCAAGAGCTAACCCTAGTGTGATTAAACCTTGCAAACCACTAACTAACAATGTATTATGAATATTGCATGCCATATGTGTTATGTGTCATAAATTCCCTATAAATCCTTTTGAATAAATGATTCATACTTTTTTCATTCTCAGTTTGCTTATAGGTTTGTTTTAAGGTACAGTTTCCTAAGCAGAAGTCCTTAGTTCCAATTTGTTTGTTCCTGCCGTCCTTGGCAGTAGTTAATAAAACTTTTCAGCCATGATGTCATCTGCCTGCTCTGACAAGAATCTTGTCTCCATGCGGGTTCCCAACTCTGAGAGAAACATCACTAAATAAATAATGCAACTACTGGTGGAGTTACACAAATGAGGTCATCAAACTAAAAAGAACAAGATCTCAGCTCGCCATCAGGATGACTTCATAGACCCGAGGCCTGTTTGACAGGCTCTACATGAAGGAGGGAATGAGAGACAGAGACAGGGAGACAGAGCGAGAGAGAAAGAAGGGGAGCTTTCAGATCAGATGTTTTCACTGCGGGTCGATAAGCGTCTGCTGGGATCGGAAGCTGAGCTCGAGTGTGTGAGAGTATCTGGGCTATAATCAGATGTTTGTATGTGTATACGTGTGTCTCAGCTGTATAATATGAGGGCCTAGAAAGATTGCAACTTAGCATTTGCCAGGGCACTTCTGGCAAAGCCGTGGCACTGCTGGTCCAGTGTCAGGGCTGGTAAAAAGCATGGGAACCAAAACCTATCTGGCTTAGTTCTGAAAAAGATATGATAGCGTAGGCCATGGCCAACAGGAAGTGAGTCAAACATGGCCCAAAAAGGTGCTCACTATGTGGTCCTCACATGACACGCTAGAGTAGTCATGTTAAGGCCATGAAAATGGGGGGTGTGGGTCAGATTAGTGCAAAAGTAATTTTCTTATCTGGAATTTTACGTTTTGTCTGCAGCAGCTGAAAGTTGAGGAGGGCACGGGCCCTCGCAGGACTTCCTATAATTTAAATACCCCTGCAAGTAAAGGGCAAGATCATCTTGAAAGCCACCACATTGGCTCAAGGGATGGTAGTCATGTAGCAGTCATGTAGAGGGCTTATGAAGCATTGTAGTCATTTTTAAAACTAAGTCCGCAAATAGCATGTAGCAATAAAATGCTAATAGGAACCGTGTGTTCTGATTCTGTTGTTTTCCTGCATTCTGTACATCAAGCAGGAATGGAAATGTTTTTAAATATTGTATCAAACCTGTTTAATGCTTACGTTTTTAACGTCCTGATACACCTCAGGAGAGTGACTTTTTATGGTGCATTCTGGTACCTACTCTACTCCAATCTACTATTCTCTACTCTCTTTTTGGTACTTGGTATTAGGTGTGTTTTCCACTAGCAGAGGTCCCTGTAAATGTAACCTGTAACATCACACACACAGTCTGTAACATGAGAGGAAGGCTGTGGAAACCACAAAAAACACAGAGGTGGAAATGTTAAGCGCTGTTTACTCATCGTGTAGTCACATGTTTTTTTTTTTGTTTTTTTTGGGACTGAATATGGCTTAGATGTGCTTTAGTTCAAAGATATCAGTATAATTTCTTCGTTCCTTGTTGCACCTTCCAGCTCTTGCTGGAATCTTTCACTGAAAGTTGTATGATATTTTATGGTTAATGTGGCCATATTTCAGTAGGTGTATCAGTATCTCATCATGGCTTATCTCCATCTCTTCATGGAAAAATAACTTGGAGGTCCATTTGGGTTCTTCAAGTTTCATCTGTTGAGTGTCCCACTGAGGAAATGGCAATAATCTTAAAATACTGATAAATTAAAGGTGACCTCCTTAAAGTCCCCATCCAGTCACCAACCCTTAAAATATCAGAAAAACATAATCAAAAACAAAATGTTCAGCCCTAGTGTTAGCTACTTATTTAATTCATGATAAATCTTCTAGTTTAAAACCAACACCACAAAGTAACCATTCTGATTTTCACCAGAGGAAATAGTGCTCGGAAATAGAGCAGCAACTTTTTTTAAATGTGGATAAAATTACAGCCTTGTACAGTGATGGGGTTCAGGGCAGGCATCCTGTTCAAGTCCCTGATTGGGTAAGAAAGCTTATGTCTTGAGGAAACTTTAATAAACTTAATTTGATTGTACCATCTCTCTGACAGGAGCCTGTAATATAGAATAAAGTAAATAAGCCCTTAAATTCCCCTTGTGCATGAGGCTACTTGAGCAGCTGCATGGTTGGGTGAAGAGCTTTGGTCGGGCTTTGCTTTTTTATTTATGACGCTTAATTGGCTTCAGAAAATAAAGTGGAGTGTTCTGGCTGAATTCGCGCTGATGGAGACTGGCCTTGCCATGCAAATGAAGATGGCTGCCAAGTGCCTGGGCATGTCTGAACAGGGTCCTTTTGCTGGAGGCTCTTGAGCTTGCTGCGAAAGCTTGTGAAAGAGCAGCTTGGGCGCAACTAATCACAGGCATTATTCCTAGATAATCACCCCGCCGCAAAGGCTTGTGGGTAAGAATGGTGATAGTGGCTTTGGAAACAATTATGTCATGGGCCGGGGGCAAGGGGGAGGCTTCAAGCTGGGGTTTGAGTAGAGGGCGATAAGGAAGCTGATAAGGGGTCTTTCTGAGGGGGCGAGCTGGGGGGTTTCAGGGGTTTGAGCAGGGGGTCTTTGCTCCAGTTTGGAGTGCACTTGTGCAGAGTGGTGTATGGCAGAGAGGCGTGAAGCGTGGGAGCATGACGGTGCTCCATGAGGTCCCCTTTTTTAGGCCTCCTTCCAGTACATACCTACTGTTCTTCCTCTTTTTCATTACCTTCCTTTCCTTGCCCATTCCCGTCACCCTGGGCCCCTTCGCTACCTCTCAGCAGGCACGTAGTCACCCAGTGGGACCCTCACCTGCCCGTGTGTACCACCACTCTCTTCACGTCCCCCCTACACAGTGTGTTGGCATCCATCCAACAGCAATCCAAGGCCTGTAACAAGGCTAGAGGAGGCCTATACACACACAAACACACACACATTTATGCAGTAATCTTCCCCTTAGGTGCTCAACTTTTTATAGTCCAGCCCAGGTGAACAATGTTCAATCATCACTTTCTATAGAGTTTAGAAATAATGATTTTTTCAGGACCTACAAGGATATTTGTTATAGTTCATCCCTCTAAATTCAGTCTTAATAGTTGTTTCCTTTTTATAATTGAAACAATAAAAGTTCACACACATCAATCCATACATTTGTACACTTGGGCATTCAGTTTCAATATTCTGGTGTTGATTTCAAACCATTGTAAACCCTTTCAGATTCAGGTGTTGTCTACGATATGAAACCTTTAAAAGAAGACAAAGAAACGTACAACTTTAAAAATTATTGCTACTCTGCCATTGCTACTTCAGGCTCGGCACTGCAGAATCTACACTATGTATTCTTTGGAGAAAGTTAGAAAACCAACCCCTCTCTCCCATGATTTCAGGACAGTGCTGTAAAAAGTGCACTCTGGAACAGCAGAGGGAGCCCAGGAGCAAAAGTACTTAATATTTCCGAGTGTTTCTTTAAATGTGTCCTAGGCAGTTTCTCCAGAGTGGCTGTCTGCATTTTTATAATTAACCAACATGTCTGCCAGTAGTTGCTCATAGCAAAATCCAGAACAATGCATTTGAGCATTAGTCAAAGCAACCTCCATGTCTTTTTAATCCTGGGATGCACTTGTGCTGATGTGATTTTTAAAATATTTTTTAATCATGTTCTTCGTATTTTATACTTAATTCATGCTAGTGCAAAAAAATAAATAAAAACACCTACTGCATCTTTAAGTACTGTTAATCTGATGGTGAAAGTTGTGGGGGGCCTGTCACATTTTGAACAGTTGCTAAGAGTCCAATTTTCTCTGTATTTTCAATAGATTTCATGTAGTTTTCACCTAATTTCATTTAACCTTCCTGTTCCTCATGCAAAAGGATAATATCATGTCTGAACTCCACAGAGGACAACACGGTGATGTACCAGACAGTTTCCCTGCAACATATATGGGGTCCTGGGTTCAGTCTGTGATGACTTTGATGGGTCCTCCTGCACCAAGAATGCTGGCAATGGGGAACCATTATGGCCTTATGAGTTCCAGAAATGTAATTTAATTAAGTAGATATTAAAATGAATAGCTGCTACATAGCTCTGTGTAGCTCTTGTGTTTCTGAAGAGTGTGGTGTGTTCTCCCTGTGTCTGCGTGGGTTTCCTCCGGGTGACTGTCTGTGAGGAGTGTGGTGTGTTCTCCCTGTGTCTGCTTGGGTTTCCTCCAGGTGCTCCGGTTTCCTCCCACAGTCCAAAAACACATGTTGGTAGGTGGATTGGTGACTCAAAAGTGTCCGTAGGTGTGAGTGTGTGTGTGTTGCCCTGTGAAGGACTGGTGCCCCCTCCAGGGTGTATTCCCGCCTTGCGCCCAATGATTCCAGGTAGGCTCTGGACCCACCGCGACCCTGAACTGGATAAGGGTTACAGATAATGAATGAATGAATGAAAGATCCAGAGAAAGATAAATTTACCTCAAGCCAAGGTCCAGAATATTATGATCAGCTTGCATTATGATCCAGTGCCATATCTGGTGTATTAAAGTAACCAACATTTGATACATTCAACAACTGATTGTCGATTTTCTAAAAACTGAAACTAAGTTAAGTATAAATGTGCACGCATTATAAAATAACGTGCCTAATGAGAATTGTCTCATAGTGGCGCTTGACATTAGTGCTTTTCCACTTATGGTGTAACTAGTAAGCGGATTGGCTCACTTTGTTGAAAGGTGGGACTTTATCCAGAACCTGACTGGCTCATTTGGCTCAAAAGTGTGATTTTACCTGTAAACAGACGCCTTGATGAATTTTCTGACTGACTGCTTAGTTTAGATTAGCAGAGTAGCCTCGTGTGTGTACAACGCATGCAATTGGTCTGTGAGTTTCTATGGCAGCTAAACCTACACCGTAATGTTATGAGGTGGTGAAATATTCAGATTTGAAAGAAATGACCAGCGATGGGTTGGCAACCTGGGATGGGCTCTGGAATACCTCTTGAAACTACAATCGGTGCAGAGCTGTGAGTAGTTAGAGAGGCTGAAAAGAAAATTGAAATTCAGAGGGTTTTATAGGGATTAGTTCCGCTGCATGAAGTATTGGTTTGTTTATCACTGTTGCATGAATGTATCAGTGGTTACTTTCAAACACAAACCCCCTTTTCATTTTCAAAACGAGCAAAGAAATGGCAACGTGACCAAACTTAATTTGTCATTGCAACTGTGTATGACTTTTCCTTCTTTCAGGTTCCTTATTGTGAACCACTCTGACATTCAGGCTAGATGTTTGGTGGCTAGGTGGCTACCATGGACAGATGGTGTCAACGTTCATCCATCATCCACTCCCAATATAAACCACGGAGAGTCAGGTTACAGGGCAGATCTGATCTCAGTGACTTAATAGATGAAACTGGGGATGAATCTCACCGAAAGTGGGTTGAGTAGAAAGTGAAGATTAGTAGCTTTGAAAAGCCTGCTTAGTTTCATGTTTGGCTCGTCTCAGCTAATCTTGTGTTTACTGTCCAACTGGTTGGCAAGGCACATTGGGCAATTTTCTTTGTGCGAAGCTTAGGGCAGTCTTTGACAGCAAACAACATAGGCCTGTTTCATTTTTATTCTTCTTGTTATGAAACGTGTGTGGAGGTCTGACTCGCAGAACTCCTGTGGAGAGGATCTGAGGAAGCCACAGCGCAATGTTCTAGAAGGAATGGATGGGATCAGTAAGAAGTGCTGTGGTTTGTTGGGGTGAAACCTGAGGCTGGGGTGTCTAGGTGGGCCTGCTGTTTACGGCCCAGGCCCAGGCACCTGGTATAAGTTAGCAGGCTTGGCTTCTGCACTCTTGCTCCATCAGCTGGACAGAGTTCAGCACAGTGGGACTGGAAAAGAGACCCACTCGGAGAGAGCTTCTTTAACAGTTAGTAAGCTTGAGTGAAGCCACACCTGTCTTGTAAAACACACTCACACAAAATTTTCAGTGACCCTCAGTAGCCGGGAATATAACTTTTCATTTGTACCCCATCATGCGTTGGCACACTTGTATGGGAAAGATTGAAGTAAAAATACATTATTTGTGTTTTTCGCTACAGCAATTTCCACTAATCCTCAGCCCAATGGTGAGGACTTTGTTCCCCGTAGCTGACCCTTGGCATTGGTCTTAGTGAGGCTAATCTTGTGTGTGTCTACTTCAGAATATCCAGTTGTGTTTGTTTGGATATGGAGGTGGTACTACTTGGGGCACGTAAAACTGAATCTGAATTTCCCTTCTTATACAGGGTGTCTACATGGAGTGGCATTTGGAATTAAAGCTCCAGGTGTCCAGGGTTCAAGGCCTAGCTTGGGCCAATGTTTGTAAGCAGTTTGATTGGTTGCTTGGGTGTCCTCAGGGTGCTCTTTCCTCCCACAGTCCAAAACAATTGGGCCAAGCCTCATGTGAGGATAAAAAAAACAAGAAAACGTTTGCAGATACTATGCACTAACATTAATAGTATATGTTTGGAAGGCTAGTACACAAAATATTAACATACTACGTAATTTCTTCCTAACAGGACACGATGAACTGTTGCTATGACAATGTACGCCATTCTACCAAGCTGCAACTGCAAAGCCTGCTATTTTTTTCAAAGACGAAAATTGTAATAACTCCCACCACACAGTGTAGTGCGCAGTGTAGGTCACTAAATACTGGTTAAATAGAACCTTGTATGTCTGATAAATAAACCATTTATATTTGACTATTCCTTTCAAATCCCTCCTCTAACGTTTTAATGCATTGCCTGGGTGTAGTAGTATTTGTTTTATAATCTGTGAAGTGCACTATGTAGGGAGTAGGGTATTATATGGGACCGAGACATTTCCAGGAATGAGAAGCTCCTTCCATTGGATTCTGTGATATTGTCCATCGTTACCATACTCAGAAATCAACAGATTCTAAGAACCCACTGTTTTTTTAGTGTACTGAACTTTGACACCTGTAACTATAGTGCATACTCAAACACAAGTTAGAATTAGCATTAAGCACGTAATTGAGATGCAGCTTTAGAGTAGATTAATCCATGTGTCTGCTTTGTCACTGCTATTGTTAAATGTGTTGGAAAATAAGACACCATAAAAAACACAACATATCTTTTGCATGGGTCATATCTTATATTGTACTTTCCCTCCAGCTTTAGTGCTTTAAAATGTCCGGACTTGTGTTCTTTGTGCTGGACATGTTACTGTTTTTACTTAGAAACAAACAAACAACATGTCATTTAACCACGGGTTGCCCAAACATTTGCACACAACAGTACCTGCTGGGCACTACTCTAACTGAGTAATAGTGGCCTTCTTGTTGTGGGAAAAGAAAAGAAAAGAAAAAACATCCTTCAGACCCTGAACAAAAGTGCAGACGATGGACAGCCATGTCATCTGCCTGGATGGATGATATGTTTCCTCTCTTTTGGTCAGACGACCGCAACCACTTGAAACCAGCACCACATGTTCTTTGGGGAATCTGGCCCACCTACATGCTCAGCCCTCTGCTTGGCTTTCCCTGAACCATCCTGAGTGAGAAACCGGCACTACCGGAGCTTCCAAAGCATACCTCTTGCTCCACCGCAGCACGGTGAAGGTCATGGCACCGAGCCCAAGACAACCAGGGCATGCTGCATGGGAACTGTCTTTGCCTTATAGCATAGGGTCTTGGCTTCTTACAGGAATCCTTAAGGATCCCAGGTTGCTGACAGAGAGCTGGGGAAAGACTAATGAATTCCAGGAAATACATGTCTGTAATTTGGAGTCCACTTTTATATAACAGTTGCATCATCACTGTCATGTTGTACTCATTTAACTGTTGAATTGCTGTCAGTAAGGATTTCAGGTCCTGGGTTTTGATCCTGTCTGGGGTCTTTATGCAGTTTGTTGTGTTCTCTTTGTGTCTGTGTGGGTTTCCTATGGGTGCTCCACAACAGCCCTGATCAGGATGAAGCCTTTACTGAGTTAATGAATGAATGAATAGTCCACTGACCATACAGGAGCACAACACTTATTTATCCTTACATCTCTGTTCAAATTACTCAGATTAAGGGAATATGTTCAAGCTAATGATACGCTGATATTTACTCTACAAGAAATGTGAGTCTTGCTTATAGCACCTCATCATCTCAGGCCTGGGAAATGACTTTTCTTAGGTATTATGTCTATCGATATTTCAATATTTCTCAGCATCCTCATTCGTAAGGCGGCTCAAATCAATGATGTCACAAACCACACATCATCCAACCCAACAAATGTGTGCAGTTTCGTTTTTTTCCCTACATGAATGAGCCAGTGCTTTGCTGCTCTATAGCACTGAGGCACATATAAAGTTAAACACTGTCCGCAGGTCTCTTTGAGGTCTCTTTGCCCTTTAATGGTCAGAATGATCATTCATTCATTCATTATCTGTAACTCTTATCCAGTTCAGGGTCGCGGTGGGTCCAGAGCCTGCCTGGAATCATTGGACGCAAGGTGGGAATACACCCTGGAGGGGGCGCCAGTCCTTCACAGGGCAACACACACACATTCACTCACACACTCACACACACACCTACCAACATGTGTTTTTGGACTGTGGGACCCGGAGGAAACCCACACAGACACAGGGAGAACACACCACACTCCTCACAGACAGTCACCCGGAGCGGGAATCGAACCCACAACCTCCAGGCCCCTGGAGCTGTGTGACTGCGACACTACCTGCCGCCCCAGAATGATCATGTTTGTCTTTAAAAAATGTCCCAAGTGCACCATAGCTGTTGAGGAAAAGGAAGTGGTCATGATCACTGAAGCCTGTTTAGAAGGATCTTTTTTTTTTTTTTTTCTACAATTACAGACAGTAGTTCACCTGTGGCTCTGCATACTGTTTTAGCCGGCTTCAGTGATTAACAGCCCAGCCTCACAGGATTGATTCTAAGATTCTATGATTCTAAGCACTGCAGTGATACTCTGACTCTGATGTTGGCGAGTGCTGCATTGATACAAGAGCATCACAGCAGTGCTGCCCTGTGGTGGTCCAGTGTGGGTCCTGGTAAATATGACTCTGTCTCAACTTGTTTGGAGTGTTTTGAAGGCATCTAAATTAGTTTATATTTACAATCAAGTTTGTCATTGAAAAAACTGGAAAACTTTTCTTTGTGCTTTTGTCAGTTAAATAAGATTCCAGGAGGATTAACAAATCACAGATTCTTGTTCTTTATGTTTTTTTTATTTAATTCCTACTTTTCCAGAAAGAGGGTTTGGGAAGTTTATTATTAAATATTAATATATTTCAGCACTATGAAGCCTGGTATTGTGGGTTCGAGCCTCACTCTGCTAGTTCAAGACCCACTGGAACCTGACCTGAGTAAATGGTTACAAACTGAAAATGAACGAATGAATATTCTTGGCAATGGTTTTATGTGAATAAACAAATATGATTTGAATATTGAGCTCAGAGCTCACACTTTCTAGTTTTAATGTATAACAGTAGATGTTTAAAAAATAGTTCACCACCCCGTGTGTGGGAGTAATATTTGTATTTTTCACTCATATTCATAATGGGCTGACATTGCTAATGACAAATGAAACACAGAAAGGCCAATTAGCGCTCAGGAAAACTACCTGGAAACCAGAAACTCACTTATACTTAGCAAATGTGGCTTGTTTCAGGAATGTGGTTGTAAATGATTCTTGCGCAATGTTTGGAGCCTTACATTTTGAAAAAAAAGGCTAAGCTCTTGGATTAGCTGGATTACGTTCAAAGGGAAGTACAGTTTGCGCCATTGACGCACTGCACAGCGTGAGCAAATAGTCGAGGAATCCCTGCTGTGCCTAAAGAGTCAGGTTGGGTGCTCGTTCTGAGCTGCAGTCAAGAGGCTTCTTGATCCCGCTCTTGTGATTTGCCAACTGTGGTTCAGATATATATAAGACACCATTTATATCTCTTTTTCATATCCAAGTGTACAGAGCCCGTAATGTGGCATGGTGGTTGTTTTTCAAAAAGACATAGCCACCGAATAATTTAATGTGGCTACAGAATAAAGTTTTTAAACCATAAAATAATATATTGACCTCAAAATGACCTCAAAATACTAATTTATGGCCTCTGTATATTCATTTCTAGCCTAAAAATTAGTGTCTTCACAATGTAATATTTTGGTCTTAAAATATTATTTGATAAGTTTGGTGTTGAATGGAGTGCCATCAGTTCCAAAAATATGATTCAGTGTTCCACAGTGCAATGCTACAGTGATTTACACCCTACTTGTCAATACTTCGTGTTTGGCCAGTTGACCTTAGGCTCATGTGCAGCCACTCCAGTACCAGTGCTTTTACATGGATATTATACAAGCTCTGTGTTAAACACCTGTCAGCAGTGAGCCCTACACAAAGTAGCTTATTTAACTAATAATCGGTATCTGCATAATTTTAGATCCATAGATTAGCATTTTAAGCTCCATGCATCTTCTGCACAAGGCAGTTAATAAGTGTACACTCATGGGAGGCCTAAACTCTTGCGTGCTCTAGCTGGACAGAGTTGTCATTACTCCACACTGTTGGTTACAAACCTCAGAGTGATGCAGTGGGTTGCGGTTATAAAACTGAATTTCTGGTCACTGTATTGCACTGTTCTGAGATCTGCCTCTAACGGGGACTGGCTTTAACCTCTGCTTTGATTGGTCTGCCTGGTGTCACATGGTTTACTGCACCACTCCACAGTCTCTGTTGAT
This sequence comes from Hoplias malabaricus, assembly GCF_029633855.1. NCBI lineage: Eukaryota > Metazoa > Chordata > Actinopteri > Characiformes > Erythrinidae > Hoplias > Hoplias malabaricus. The sequence goes on along the minus strand of NC_089812.1, from coordinate 6,015,738 downwards.
GCTGATACATATATAGAGTTCACAGTCATTGGTGATTTTATTTAATGATATCTAGAAAGATGTATTCCAATAAATGACCGTTGTAATAAGATTTTCTTGGGTGATATTGACTAAAGCGGTCAATGAAAACTGACACTTGGTTGATTGAGGCTTCACTGATGTTCATGTAGGTTTATGTGACTCGTCCTGACAGGCTTATGTAGATATTGTACCCTTCTGAATGATGGCCTACAGTAAAGTGTAGTCATTTATATTTATGATATTCAAATATGAATTTGCATAGTCCAGAATGTTATATTCCTTTGATTGTCTCAGATATTAATGAATGCATTTGGTTCATGTATTAGATCACTCTTACTATACACCATTTTGTTTGTAGTAACCAGGGCAGACAAGGAAGGGCCAGGTGCTTTTTTGTCCTGACCTCAAACTTGATGCCACTCTACTGGGCACACAAATGTTTCCCCTTCCATCAGGCTGCTACCTGCCATGTGTGCAGTCCCAGGTGGTGCATAATGAGAATTGTTTCATTATGTACTGCCTAGGCTTGTTTGCTTTCCTTCACTTTTGCCATTATGTCTTTACAGGAGCACAATTATTAATTCTGTCCCTGTGCTGGAATGGGTGTCAGATTTGTACAACTGTGTATAGCTGAATGTGACTCTTTTGCAGAGGTTGGTCATTGTGTATTTAAGTAGAGTATATACAGGATTATTACTTGCTGGCACATATATAGGGGTCAGTCTGTCTCTCACTCACTGATTCTCTCACTCGCTCATATTTAACAAAGTGCTTCACCCAATTGACAATGCGTTGACCTTATTATTAGGCTACAGTGCAAACATATCCTGTCCAATTCTGTTGTGCTATCAGAAATTAATGTTCATTCATTCATTTTCTAGTTCAGGGTTGCAGTGGGTCCAGAGCCTACCTGGAATCATTGGGCGCAAAGTGGCTTAGTGGTTAGCACGTTGGGTTCAAGTCCCATCTGGGTGGAGTTTCCATGTTCTCCCCGTGTCTGCATGGGTTTCCTCTGGGGGCTCCGGTTTCCTCCCACAGTCCAAAAACATGGAGGGTAGGTGAATTGGCTTCTCTAATAAAATGTCCTAAAATGTGAGTGAATGTGTGTGTGCCCAGATATGGATTGGCGCTCTATTCTGGGTGAAACCCTAGTGCCCGATGCAGTCCTCCAGATGGACGGTCGTTCCTGGTCGAGAGTACGCTGTTTGCGTTTGGCTGCCGCTTCTCACCAGTGTGTGTGTGGATGGAGTGTTCTGAGCAGTGTGGATTGTAAAGCGTCCTTGGGTATCTAGAAAGGCGCTATATAAGTGTAACGATAGTAGTAATAGTAGTAGTAGTAGCAAAAGAATACACCCTGGAGGGGGTGCCAGTCCTTCACAGGGCAACACACACACATTCACTCACAATCGCCAATCCACACCAACGTGTGTTTCTGGAGTGTGAGTAGAAACCGAAGCACAACTGCACGACTGTAATCCAAAAACACTTTTTTGTAAAATTCTCCATCCCAGTGTTTGTGTGCTCAAAACCAGTCTAGTGTGTTTATGAAGTCCCAGTGTCTGTAAATAAGTAAAAAAAATCAAACGGTCTAACTGTTTTTTAGGCAACAGAGAAAATTCCGAACAATGCCGCTCCTGATTACTGTCACCTACAGTGCATTTGCTTTTTTTTCTGCAGAAATTTCTTTACTGTGCAAAACGTTTGTGAAATTTTTGGATGGAAACCCAGCTAATGAAACCTCATGCAATTAACAGAGGAAATGACATAGTAGCCAGTCAGGCCACTGCAGAAAAAGGGATAAATTCAACAGTCTGTCATGTTCTGTCTGTGTCACTGTGGCTGTCTGTTTCACTTCACAAAGCTTTGATACATATACTTTCAGATATTAGTATTATTAGTATTATTATATAGAGTCTTCTTTGCTGCTGTGTGATTAAAACATTGTTATTCATACCAAAAGTATCCAACGTGTACAGCTCAATTACTTTAGGTCCTCTGCTGAGAGAGGGACAGAGGATAAACTGTTTTTTGGTTTTTTAGTTATACATGCACTTTTAATTAAGTATGAATTTAGTTTTTTTTTTGTGTGTGTGTTTATATTCGGGTGTTTACGTGTGTATGAGTACATGGTAGCGGAGTGTGTGTGTGTGGGTGGGTGTGTGTAAGCACCGGCTGGCAGCACCTCCCCCAGCACTGCTCAATCTCTGTGAGTATTTAGACAGTTGTGGTTCGTTAAGTGATTGGAAACGTGTATCATGCAAATGTAGGAGTTTCATTGTGCAGCTCCCTTAAGAAGCCGGTTTCCTAAAAACCTCCATCAATCTGTCCTCAGTTTTCAGTTCTTTCCAGAACTCACCAGCCACTATATGGCACCGATTCCAAATTAAGCAGTGGAGTGAAATCTAGATGAAAACCTCTGACTTGGACAGGCTTCCCTTTTCATTGTAATATCCTCCTCGTAAAAGTGCATGGGTGATGATTTCACATCAGTGGAAGATGATTCAGTGAACAAATCCCACTAGCCCTTTACACAAGTCTGGTGGCTCTTCACTTTCACTCTGTCTCTCTGTAATCCACCACTGTAATTATCGACTGTTCTATGGGGCATTGGGCACTTGTTAAGGCTGACAGGATCTCAGCAGGCTTCTAGAAGAGCTACCCTTCCAAATCAGAGCTGCTTCTGCTTGGTCTGATAAATAAAGCTGGGTGATTTGAGGTGCTGATTAAAGAAGATACGTCTTATCAGTAGGTGCCCTGAAAGTTTGAATGGTAATAATAGGGAGGTTTGTCCTTGTTGGCTGCAATAACAGCTTCTACTTTTCAGGGAAGGCTTTATACAAGATGCTGGAACATTGCTATGAGGATTTAGTGGCATTCAGCCAAGAGATTAGTTCTGGAACACCACCCCAACTCATCTCTGCGGTATTGTATGGTGCTTTATCACTCCAGGCAATGCGGTTCTAATATTATACAGCCCTGGGCTGGGAACTTGTATTTCCTTCCTGCCAGTGCTTGGAATTAAGCACATTCCATTTTATTTAATGCTTTTCAATGGAGTTTAAACAAGCTGTGTATGCACAAACATGTGTCCACAATGGATCAGTGGTGGACATTAATGAAGTAAATGCAATGCATGACTTTAGTTAAAGGCCAATTTCATGATGCTAATCAAAATCACTTTTTAATAAAATTATGAGGATTTTTCCTCACCATCTGCTACTCTCCAGTCACTTCTAATGTGTTTGCAAAGCCCCAGTGTCTGAAAATGAGTAAAAAAAAAAATGGCCCAGTATGCTAGGCTTTCTCTCTCTTTGCTTATGGAAGAGAAACAGCATCTGACATTTTCTAGACAAAGAAGAAAACTCCAAACTGAGATGAGGATGCTGCTCTATTCCTGCACCAGAGGTGGATAACACTCACATATTTTTCAGATCACTTAAGTTGGCAGGAGACGGCTAACTGCTTTAGCGACAGTGCTACAAAACTAAACAACTCCAATCAGTTTCTGTGGGAATTCAAACAGTGGATAAAAAAAAGCATTCTTTTCCCTCAAACACATGGTTCCACCTTAAAAGATGCAGCACTTCAGAAAATAACCAAACCAGAGAGAACAGCCTTTCCCTATAATAGTAGGTGTCAGCTTTAAGTAGTTTTTGTGTATTTGTATTTTACTGTACTTTTCAAGAGATGTAACAATAAATATAATTTGCCATTTTTATAATACGTCAATATTAGGTCATTTCTTTGTTAAATAAAAAAAAACAATTGTCATTACTACTGTACTATGAAGCAGTTACCATAAAATGATAGAATAGTGGGATAATCTTTGTTTTATATTTATCTTTGAATTATAATTATGCATTATTTAACCTTCTGCAGATTTTGGTATCCATGCTTTGGTCCCGGAACAAATCCCATGTGGATAGAGAGGGCCAGATATATCTGCTTCAGGAGCCAATGGACTTGGTGAATCAGAAAGGCACTACAAGCATGACATGTTTTTTTTAAAGTTAATTAAAAAGATTCCTCACCCAGAGATCTGTGTAGTTTGGGCCTGTATGTGTTAATATAGCAACCGTCCTCTCATTCCATCCATACAATCATTATCCTTAGCCTACCAACCTCAGGAATAGCATAAGCTTGATGCCCTCATGTGTTTCACAGACCAGGCGTGTTCTTGGTTCATGAAACAGGTCAGTCCATTTAGGCCTATCCATGTCTTTCACTGGGAGCCCATGAGGTGTGTCTGTGTTTACCAACTCTGGCTCTGTGGCTGCTAGCCCTGCTCTGTGTCACTCAAAGCAGTCATGGAAATAAAACTCCTGCTGGTATTCCATGCCGATCTTTGGATGTGTGGCACAGCCAGGCGAAATAAATATTTAGTCTCTTTCTGCTCTCATGCTGTGCATGTATACTTACAGTGGGCCTGTATTTCATTCTCTCACAATATTGCCACGTTGTCATCAATCATTCTGATGGATATGGGGCATGCAGACCCATACTGGCTCCTTATGTACCTGGTTCTGAGCGGGAAGAGCTCAGAAAGCCTTAACTGATTCTTTTTAACATTGATAACAATGGCTTTTGTACTACTCTAAGAAACAAGCATTTCCTCTGAGATGCCTGGTGCTAATGGGGACTTTGCTCCCTTCGCTGCAGTAACAGCTTCACTCTTTTGTCTGAAAACTTTATAACCGATGTCGCAACATTGCCGTGTGTGGAATTGATTGCATGCTGCCACAGCAAGTCAGGTATTGATTTTGAATGTTTGTTCCTAGATCAGGAATGGCACTCGGCACCTCAGAGAACCCTGAGGAGTGCTTGTGCGTAAAAGGAAGTAGGGTTTGGGAAATGGGTTTGCTTAGGAAAATGTAATGTTTATAAGGGTGTATCATGTCTCCAAGAAACAAAAGAATATAACAAAGACTGTATAAGAGGAGAAGACACTTGATTGATCCCAAATGGGAAAAACAATTTTTAGAGCAGCACAGCAGAGAAAATAAAAGAGCAAAGTCTCCAGAATAGTTACAGGTGTACAGATGAAGCAGGAGATGAAAGAATACAATGCTACAATTAAATCCACTTAAAACAATAACAATACAAATAAAATGGAAGTAAAAATAGTTACAATAATAATACAATATTAACAATAGAGTGTTAGAATAAAAATTTAATTAAAAGGTAGGGCAAACTATGAGTGATGATGATGATAACGTTGATGATGTTGATGATAGTTACACACCTATGCATCAATTTTTAAAAAATTAGTTAGTTGTCTCCACCACCACATTGTGGTGCGGCAGCAAGCGACATACTACCACTACGCTCATCACACACCAGCTTTTATGTAGAGCAATGGTTCCCAAAGTGGGGGCATGGCCCCTAGGGGGTGCAGACCTATTGTAGAGGGTGGGGTTTGGGTTGGGGACAGCAAGGCAAATGAATGACATACATAATATGTGTCCTTTTTTATTTTTATGTAAATTTTTATGCTTTGTTCAATAAGAAACTCCAATGAAGTCTGGAGGTAAAAAAAACAGTTTAAAAATATTTCAACCCCAAAAGGGGAGCACTGCAGACTAAGTTTGGGAACCACTGATATAGAGAGAGTACATGAGTGAAGAATTTTTTTTTCCTCAAGGAAATACCTTATTTATGCTCTGAAAGAGAGGATCTCAGTTTTAGATGTCATTCGAAGAACAGCTCCATCCCCATCACTGTATTTAGGCGTTGGGATCCCCACAGACCACAGGGACAGCGCCCCCTGTTGGCCACCACAGTATGACCTCCAAGTACGGGCCAGGGCCAAACCCGCATCCGATACTGAGGAGCTCTAGCTTCTAGCAGGAGCTCAGACTGAGAGAGAAAGGCCACTGGAGAGATGAGTTGATGGTGGGGCTTTGGAGATTGGACCGATAGTAGAAGGAACTTCAGTCATGATTCTCCTTACAGACATCATTTAATATTCCCAGACTTTAAAATTACTCTGCCATGGGACTCAGAGAGTACATTAAAGCTCCTGTCCTTTTCCAGTCCTTCTACATGGGACAGCTTGTTCTAAACAGCCCGTACAGCATGTCCTTTGCTGCTACTGCAATCTGATGCCAAAGCAGAAGGAGAGCTTTTACCTTAGTCATGTATTAGCTGCAAACACAGGAGCTTCCAGAGTGCCCCAAACATGCCTGGACACTCCCCAAGACCCAGGACTTTAATATCACACCGCCACTCTTGTACAAATCTAAGTCCAGTATTTTTTTCTTTCTTTGTTCTTAACTGTAACCACATGTTATGCTGCCCACGTCATGTTTTCCAATAAAGCGTGTCCCAATATGAGAGGAGAAGAGAGTAGGCTGGTCATATTCATCCTGCCCTCTCCGGTACATTATGCATAAAACTGCCATTTTGGGAAGGGCCTTTGGAAGTGACCAATCCATCAGTGTGATTTAATGACTGTTAAGAATTCATATTCTCTTGGGGGTGCCTTGGTTTCGGCTTGTTCTAGAGATGTTCCAGAAGTGCTCAAGTACACAAACAGTCCACTCACTGATGTCACCCTCCAACTCTTGGAAGAGACAACGCTTTGAAAACCTTTATTTAATTCCCTGACGTCTGTGGCATTTTTTCCTTCTCCCTCAGTGTCCCGTTTGGTTCTGGTTATAGCGCACCATAACTATATGAGCAGAGCACACAAATATGAATATGTGAGCCATGCAAATCATGCAAGACGACCAGGCTTCATCTCAGAAGCAAACGAAGGGAGCCACGTCACAGTTTGTTGACACTGCTGCAGGTTACACTGCTTGTTTGCCCACTGCACTCAAAGGAACAGGAACTGGGGCTGCCCCAGCTCCCACTTCTGTTAATGGGAAGGACAAACAGAGGATTTGTCTAAAATCCCATGCGGCCCTTTTGAAAAGTTATTAAAGGTCATGGAAACAGTTTGCATTCTCAAACAAGCATAATCCTAAAGTACCACTCGTCTGAAATATAGAATGAAGTTTATAGTTTTTACCACGTCATGTGAGGCACAGGTTTGTTTCAGATGTTATTCTTCGTCACCTGTTTAGGCTGAGTTTATATTTCACATTAATCCAGATAGAAACATTCTTATGCAGTTTGTTTATTGTGTTGACCATATATCAGGATGGTGATTACTGTCTCTACATGACACAGGAACCAGATTTTATTAGCCCTGGGTTAGTTCTGGATGTCAGTACTTGATTATAGTATTTATATTGGGCCAAATTTGGATTATTTTTTGTTGTTGTGGGATTTTATTAATTTGTTTGTTTGTTTATTACAAATATATCTTACCAAGACTTGCAGAGAGCATTTTCCTCTTTTAACACTGACAGGAATTAGACACTCAGTCCAAGTTCAGTCATAGTATCGTCAGTTTATGGGATCATTTTCACTGCTTAAAGGCCAATGCAGTCTTTGGCTCTCAGAATGTAGTATCCGACTCTGCTTTATTTATCATTACAGAGGTGTGCTCAAGGCAAACTATTTTATTATAAAATAGTAACCTTTGTCATGATAGTTGTACATTTGGTTGAAATGATATAAATATATAGTTAATATATAAATTGATATATAGATCATCACCTCTGTCACCTATCTCTATGTTCCCAAACTAAACCTACTGAATATGTACCTTTGAGGGTACCACCACAGGGACAGTCTTTCTGAGAGGGTATGTATTTCAATGCAGTCTCAAAGGTTATGAAGAGATCTGTATTGTAGGCAATTTCAGGCTTGTTTGTGGGTGGTGAAACATAGTCGGCAAAACAGCCTTCTACAAATAGACTACAGTTAAATGTCCTGCCTGTGTAGTCACCATTAGGCCAGTAAGAGTCCTTGGGCATGATTTATACGTACATGCACCTAACCCAATAGCGAGTTAGAACAGTAAGTGGTTCTAGATAAGAGCGTCTGCCAAACGTCATAAATTTAAATGAATCGAGGTTTGTCCAATACATTTTGAAAAAAGCTGACACTGTACATTATTGTCATTAAAGGTAAAAACTGTGTAGTGCAGGGGTGCACAACTCCAGTCCTGGAGGGCTGGTGTCCAGCAAAGTTTAGTGATTCCTCTGCTAAAACACAACCCCTAAACCTGTCAATTAACAGATGAGTTGAATCAGGTGTGTGTGAGCAAAGGAATCACCAAACTTTACTGGATACTGGCCCTCCAGGACTAGAGTTGTGCAACACTGGTGTAGTGTATCTTTAAAGTTGTGTTAGAGTCCAGTTGTGTTCCCTAAAGGTTCATTACATTCTCCAAAAAGAGAGGGGGATATCTGTAATCATTAATTAGAGAACAGTTAAACATTCTTCAATTATAATAGAAAAAGGTATAAGAAAAAAGGTAGAATATGTATCATTGAGGGTACCACCACAGTGGCAGCTTTTCTGACAGTGTCTAAAGCTCTAGGTCAGGTGTGCACAATCACCAAGATGCACTGGATATCAGTCCTCCATAACTGGAGCTGTGCACACATGCACATCAGTACGATGCTGATAATCCAAATGAGCCAGGTAAGGGTTGTTTATATAGTTATAGACCAAAACTCCCTCATTTAGAAAGTAGATGCAACCGGAAGCTGAGGGCACAGGCAGGAGGTGAAACTGGAGGCTGCTCTACCTGCTGGTACCTGTCCTGAGCCAGAGAGACAGCGGCGAGATCAGCTTTGAGGAATTCTGCCTTGACAAAGACCTGTCGGCACTCTGAGTATCTAGGCAACACTGGAATGTTTTCTTTAATAACAGGCAACTCAAGAGTGCTGCAAGCTCATCTACACTTACTCATACTTTGAGACATCTGTCAGCTAAACTCTCTTCACCCACATGGAGCTAGGCACAGGATTCCTGTACAGTTACTCTAACAGTTGTACACCCCCACAGACACTCCGGAAAGCTTGAGTTCATCTCATCTGACTTATTAGATGCCCTGAAGCAGGACGAGGGAGAGCCGAGAGCCGAGGCCTCCAAAACACCCTGCTCTGAACCCTACAACAGAACATGCTGTGGACAAATTAGGCAGATTGTTCTGGGTAGAAGGGTTAGGGAGGGAGGAACGATGGGGAGGCGATGTTGTGGGGCCTGCATGAGATGTTATCTTGTATGAACTAGATGCAAAGATGCTAATCTCTAGGTCAAAGAGGCTATCAGCACGTCGAGCAGGGAGGACTGAACAGTTCCACCTCGGTGATGTGGGAATGATTACAGGACGCCGGGGAGCCGTGCCTCTTTTTGTTCTGCTGCCATATCTGTAACATCGTTTGTAGGTAAGAGGGAGAGGAGGATTAAGAGTTGTTTGTTAAATATATATATATCAACATCACATTTGAGCGAAGTGTTTAATCAAATCGACCTAATTCTTATAATTACATTTAAGCAAAACTAAGATTAGATATTTTTTGATTCAGGGCTCGTTCATAGCACTGTACTGAAATAAAGAATGAGCATTTTTACCCTCCTCCAAAAGGTACATAATGCAGTTTCTGCAGAGCTGAGTCTGGATTAGCAACAACGTAATTTTAAGGTACAAATACTACGTAGTGTGCAAAGCTCCTCAAACTTATCTGTACTTTACATTAAGTCAAATGTTAGTAGACTTTAGTAGTCATTTTTATAACTGGATTTGATTTTATCTTGGTAATTATTAGCAGCATTAGCATTTCTGGTGAAACACACTTCCTATGCTTTGCTAACATGGCTAAGAGTCAGTTGTAGCATTATTTTTTAAATAACATTTACTGGACTCTAGATTGTGTTAATCATTAGAAATTAAGCTTTATGCTGACTCCTATAACATGGCTAACCTTTAATAAAACAATCAGGGATCAGTGAGATGATATTAGTATCATCTCATTTTCATACTAAATCTTTCATATTTGTTCATTATTAGCAAGCTTTCATCTATGCAGAACCGGTGTAATAATTATAACAATAATATTTCATTTGTATAGCACATCCTCCAACAGCTCAGAGCAGTTAAACATTAAATAGTAACAGAAGGAAAGGTAATATACATTAACATAAACATGAACAGGAAAATAATTTAAGAAAATGAATTAGCATCAAAGATGCTACTCCCAAGCTGCTGGTTACTTTACTCCAACCACTCTAGCATGGCTAATTAATGAATGCTATTCAAGATATTTTTGTCATCATCTGGTCTTCCCAGTGCTAACTTATTGCATGTGTTAATTATTAGCATCGACCTTAGTATTTCAGATGGAAACGTCCTCCTGAGCGGCTGGTTAAGGCTGTAAATGATATGTGCACCTCTGTCTTTTAATGCTTTTGTCTTGGCATGGGAAAGACAGTGCATCCCAGGGTGCTCAGCACTCTGAAAGGCTGTCCGCTCTGCCTCCCTGACCTGAGTCTTTGTCCTGCAGCAGAGGGAGGGGAGCTCTCACAGCCTGATGGCACACTACAGGACCTTCGCTGGCAAACAACGTACTCCAGAGGAATTAATACCATGGGAATCCGGCCTCTACAATTAAGCGCAATGGGCATTGTGCTGAAAAAGTACTATTGCTGTCCTCCTGACGAGAACAAGATAAGCTTTGTTCTGCTTGGCATTAAATACAAGCCAGAGATTGGTCAGATCTGTCCTAGTTTTCTCGTAGTTTTTAGTCCTCCATGCTTCCACGGCTTCCAACGAAGGCTGAGCTAGGCTTACATGCGGGTGAGTGTTGCACTGAACCAAAACAGCAGCATAGTGTTTGGAGAGTGGCTGAGAAAGCAGTGCAACATGCATGGCTGCCACTACAAAGCCAAAAAAAGTACATGCTGCATTTAGTGCCACGCCTCACTTACTGCATTGCCCTCCTGCCAAATTCTTCCACGGCAGAGTCTGGAGAAATTCTACTGGAAGTCCCACATGGCCACAGATTGTGATGCTGGAATCTGATACCAGCTACAGTATGTACCCAGACACGTGGTGATCCCAAGTGTTTGCAAGAGACCAGTTAATGTCAAATTCCCTATTTACAGCACTGTGCAAATGTTTAGAAATTCTACTTCTGCTACATTTACACTGTGTTTACATCAGTAATTCAGTTCAGTTGGTCTGGGAAAGCAGATGGTGATATGTCTGTCTGTCTGTCCATCCATCCATACATTCATCCCTCTGCCCAATCAACACGCATCAGGCAAAACATTAAAATAACCTGCTGTTTTCTAAAATTACAGACTGTAGTCCGTCTGTCCCTTTACATAATCTTTTTTAGTCCCCTGTTTGTCAGTGCTTAGGACCACCACAGAACGGATGGATTATATCCAGTGCTAAAGTGACACTAAGATGTGTTGTAATGGTTTAGGTGGATCAGACACAGCAGTGCTGCTGGAGTTTTTTAAACCCTCTGTGTCATTGCTGGACTGAGAATAGCCCACCGACCAAAAACATCCAGGAAACTGGTTACTGTAGATTGTTACTGGTTATTGGTTCAGTCAATCCACCAAATCTATCCACCTATCTGTATACTCCCGATGTGATCTCCTTTTTGAAATGTACCCATTGAAAATATAGGTCCAAGACCTTGTAGACACCTCTTGCAATTATTAATTCTATATTGAAATTAACTGCTAATAGAATAGGGTGATCTAGAACATCTACACTTGAGCCTACACTCTTACACATAAAGGTGCCACAAAGGGTTCTTTAAGTGATGCCATACAGTCTTAGAAAAAAAGGTATGGTGCAGGTACATTACCATCACTAAAGCTACAAACAGTGTAGTGTATTCTTAAAGCATGTGGAGAAGCTGTTACTGCAGGAGAGGAGGAATATATGGAGTTGGGACGAAAATGCCAGCTGAGCATATAATTTGAAAGAGATATCAAATTAGGCTTACTGAAAAAAAAGAGACATCCTGTTGTTGACTGAATGATCTTACTTATGCAGAATAACAGAGCACTCCAAAGGCATGACTGTCTGAGCTCAGCTCCATTGGCAAGGCTTTATGTTATTAATGACCCTGGTTAGAGCGTTTAAGTCCTGTTTCAGGGCAGCATCCGTTATAGCAAGTCAGGTAGCAGTGGCCATGTCTAGGTTAAAAGGGCTCATGTTGTTTTGTGTGGGTGGCAGAGTTTCAAGTTCAACAGGTGAACATTAGAAGCTGCTCTAGAAAGTGAGGTAGCCTTGTTGTTCCAGTCTTACCACTTTCTTACACACACACACACACACACACATATATCAGCCAAAATTTTATGACCACCTCCTTGCTTCTACACACTGCTGTGTCTGATCCATCACCACCAATCACGAATGATCCACCACAAAAATCGTACCTGCTCTGTGGGGTCTTGACCAGTGAAGAACAGGGTGGAAGAGAGCAAACAAAGTATGCAGGGCAACAGATAGACTATGATCTGTAACTACAAACTGCTCCTCTATCTATGGTAACACTTCACAATAAGGGAATATTAATTGACTGTACTTAGGACAGTAATAACATTTAATAAATATTAATGTCACAATTAATCATTAAGTAACGATAATAATCAAGAACTAACATTAACTAACATTTTATAAAATCATAAAATAATGCTAATTCTTCTTTCTATCATTCATTAAAAGATGAATTGCGACTGTATTTATTCGTTTAGTAATGCTTAGTTCTGTTTTATTACTTATGTACAGTTAGTAAAGGTACCCATATTGTAAAGTGTTACTGGATGATTTCTTTACCTTGGTGTTATCGAGTGAAACAGCCTGCATTTCTACCAGTTTTTATGGGAACCAAGGATATGTCATCAGCATGGGGCGTTGCCGGGTTGCCCAGTTCCAGCATGGCTGTGGCTTAATTTAATTCCAGAGCCAAAGATAAACATATAGAGTCCGGACAGGGTTCTGAGTTGTCATGCTGAGCTTGTGAACAGCGGAGAAAACTAGACAACACACCTTGTGTCACACGTAACACTGTATTAGAGGCTCTTTCTGGAGGTTCTTTAGCTCGAAACACCCATGGACACCGTCAGATTTTGCTATTCTTTGGTTCCAGCAGGGAATTAATTTTCTGGTTTGGGAACCATTTTATTTTTTGTTGGTGGGAATCCTCAGAAAGGTTCCAAATTGCTGTGAGCTAGCACAAACAAACCAGTTTCACATTGATGTAAAAGGGCTACAAATTAACACATCCTACTATAGAAATGTTATGAGTAGGCTGTGTGTAGGCCTCCTTATCCAGATTACCATTCTTATCATTGTTCTAACTGCTTCTTTCTGGAAGGTAAAACAGACCCTTAAAAACTACGACAATTACTTTAAATAATAGTTTACTTCTGACTCGCCATAGGTTATTAAACACATCAGAGCTGTGTGTGCATTGGATTCCAGCAGATTATAACTGACCTTGTAGCCAACATGTTTTTATTAGCTGATGTTGCAAAATTGGTAGTTAACATTGTCCTCCAAGGGTGTTGAGTTCCAATGGTATTTTGTTGGCAGCAGTTGCAAGAAGTGGATGGCTTGACATGATTGAAAGTGTGCACTAGCCTTCACCTACCCAGCTTGGTAGCCTTATGTGGCTGTGGAGAATTCTGCTCATGAGTGAGTAAAAAAGGCAAGAGAATTGCCCAAAAAAAGGGACTCAATCAGTCAAAACAGAGGAAATAAAATAACCCCGAATTATCCTGGCTTTTAAGTCTTATAAGGGCATATTTGTGAAAAGGTTTATGTCCTGATCCCTGAGCACAGATACACCACAGACGTTTCAAATCCAATTCACCACAATTTGTTCAGTTGTGGGAGCTGGGCTTGAGCTCTGCTTTCTTCTGAGGGAATCTACTGTTTCCAGTTGAATAAAAAACTGGAAGGTGATTGTTGGCTGAGTAGGGTATGGGCGTAGGCCACTGGGCAATCGGGTGGGAAGGAAGAGATTGATTTTTAGATGGAGTTTGAGGGATGGGGGGGTTGGATGTGGGGCTGTGTCCAGCTCAGGGTCCGGCTGTAAGACCAGGACCTGAGGGAATCATGAAACAACCAAGGACAGTCTGATTGAGTGTATACCCACACACACACACACACACACACATCTGAGCAGTCCAGTAGAATGTTCACACATGCATGAACTATTGGTCATTTTCCAAGAATACCAATTAGTCCCATTTTTGAAAATGTACTTCGAGGAGGGAACATAAAAAAGCTCCATCTGTTTCTTGTCCTTTTGCTTTCTGCTTCCATGACCATCATAAAAGAAAGAAAAAAATGCTCTGATTTAGTGATTGCACTCATTATTGGATAAACTGAGCTTCTATAATGGATAGCACAGAGCAACTGTAAAAACCCTGTAGTCTTCACTTCACTAGAGTTTTTGTTTCAGTGCTTTAAAAAAGATCATGAAACTGGTTTTAACTGTTGTACAAGATCTGTTCCCATTTACATTGGTCATAGCCCACAGTGACGGTAAATATCCATCTACTGCTGATTTTATAAAATTATTTTCATCAGTTTTTCTGGAAATCACACAAATATACTATCACCAGATGTATCCTAAATTATAAATGTATGCTGAGTTGTGTGATTTCCTACATTATAACATCTATTGTACCTCACATGTAGACACAAGGCTGTTGAGCTGAGCTTGTTAAACTTGCTCAGTCCTGCCAACAAATATCAGGACAAATATGTTTGCAGAACTCAAAGAACAAATGAATAATAATATATAATAATAATAATAAATAAATAAAAGTGTAGGGAACTGCAGTTCTCTCTGGTTTGTTTATGTTCAGAAGTTCAGCATCATTTATGGTGGAACAGTGTTTTTGAAGAGAAAAAAACATTGTTTTAACTTGTTTTTAATTCACAGTTTGAACTCCCACAGAAACAGGGTCCGGCTCTAATCGATTCGGCTCAGCTCGCTTAAAGCATGTCACTTTTCCACAGGCATGGCTCCCCGCGAAATGGACTTGGTGACATCACAAAACCCTGTCTCTAACAGGAATCGCAGGTTATTCAAAAACCACAACAACAGCAGTGGAAAAGTTAGGCGCTGTTAACTCATCATGCACCCCGTGCTGTTTTTGGTTTTTTTTTGGGACTGAACATGGCTCCGTGCCCCAGTTCTCACAGATCAGTTTTTCTTGATGCATGTTCGGCTTTCACTGGAAATGTTTGTCAGTCACCAACCCAAGGAGCATATAAACCTCTTCAAAATGCCTTAAGGTAAAGTCACGAGCTGCTGTTTTAGTGTAAAATTTGTATTGAATTGACATTACTAATATACATATTTGTTTGTGTATTGTGTGTTGTATCCATGCTCTTCTGGTTGTGTTTATGCTTCCACCCCCACCCCCCAACCTTATCCATGCTGTAAGTGTGATTACACCTTTTAAATTCAAGGCAATGATAAATATGCTACATGGTTCTTTGGAAGCAATACATCTACTGATTTATTGAAAACGGATTTGTTGAGTGGTCATTGTAGCATTGATATCAGCCCAAAATCACTTCCCACACATTCAACTTCATGTGACATCACCAACATATTTTCACTTCCCTGGTCACATGACACAGTGATATCATGGTGGTTGTGCTGTTCTGAGAGTGTGGCGGAAGTGAACGATTCATGGCCTTTGTTCATAGCCTTTGTTCCAGAGAACTCTGGGAGGAAGATGCTTGAATATCCCAGTCTTACTACATACATGGGAGGAGATAAGAAACCCACTTCTATTTTCTGATGAAGGGGTTATATATTTTGAAATGTGGCACATTCCTCCTGAGAGAGTTTTCCTGCTGGTTGGACAGCGGTACAAGAAAGACTGCTCTTGTTTTTGTGGCTCTTTTACTTTCTATTCCTTTTCCTTCCACTGACGGCTAAACACAGATCTAAAGTTCCCCAGGTCCATTTCAGACAGGGGGAAATCCCCCCAATTTATTTATTTTTTTTTAATTCTACAGCACTTTTCTTAAATGTCAATGTAGATATGTGGACCAGATTTACTAGAAAGAAACTGCACAATATAATTTTCCCATTTTACAACAACATGAATTAGGAAATTAAAAAACATATCAACAACAATAAGGGTGACTTTTTAAGGGAAAAAAATAACATTACAGAACAAGGTCAAATCATTCTTACCTTTCTGTGCAGGAAGAAATAACTATATTGTAGCCCAGGTTGCAACACTTGCATTAGATTTGGCACAGTCCAATAATAGGTTCTGTTGATTTTTGTTTTTTTGAAGTACATAACATTTAGAGAAGTGATATCCAAACTATATCTGCAGTGCCCCCTTATGTGGAGATATATTTAGAGAATCGCACTCTATGTATGTCTTTTGCTTACAAACTTCATTGTAATGTATTTCAAACATTGAATTTCTTTCAAAACGCCAACTTCTTATTAAACAAAACAAAGACACACATTTGCTTTTGAGTAGAATTATTACAAATGACAAACATTATGTATCTCATTCATTTGCCTCGCTGCACCCCACATTTTGGGAGCCACTGCTCTAGAGAAAAATATATGATTATGGAATAGGAATAGGTAAAGAAAGGTTGTTAGACAGGGCAGAGTTTTGGTAATTATTTGAAGTCAATAGTTTTGAAAGCGTTATAGATAAGTCAAAGGTGATATAAAGTGGTATAAAGTGGTATAATGTATAAAAGGTCTTTATAACACAGGCATAGGCTTTAAAAACATATTTATAATGCAAAACATGTTTTCATGAGAAGGTCTAAGAACATATACACAGTAATGTGCAAATGTAGATACCTAAGATGATAATGATAGGGAGATGATCATTTTTAAAATGATTTTGCTTCTCAGTAAGCATAGTGCTTGTTTAAAATTATGAATGGGCAACCGTGGTTAGAGGCTTGAGGTTAGAAAAGCGAATTTGAGGACGGAGGGTCACTGGTTCAATTCCTGGAACCGGCAAGAGAACATTCATTCATGGCTAAAGTGCCCTTGAGCAAGACGCCTAACTCCCAAACTGCCCCCGAATGCAGAGGTGGTCACAGCCCCCTGTTCCGGGTGTGTGTGCATTCACTGCCCCTAGTGTGTGTTAAGAATTGCTCACTAGTGTGTGTTTGTGTGTTCACTGCCAAGGAGGGGTCAAATTCATAGAAGCTATTTCCCTAAGGGGATCAGTATAGGTGTTTCTTCTTCTTCTTCTTCTTCTTCTTCTTCTTCTTCTTCTTCTTCAAGTAATTACAACAAATACAAAAACATAAAAACAGGGAACAAAAATAATCTTTTTTTACAAATATCAATTTTATTCCCAGATGATCTCCCTGATTGTATGGATTTGTTAAATCAACACAATGCTAGATTTAACATAATGAATTATTTATTAACAGGTTAAACTTGGTGTTGGATGATAAGGTTAGGGCTAGGGTTAGGGTTACTGGACTGCCATGAGGAGAGATTTGGAAAGTGTTAAACCAATGTTCACATACAGAGTATTACACACTTCTTACTGTAGTGATGTTATTTGAATTAATCTAATATTAGTTTTTTGAGAAAATAAACTATTTTCCTCAGAAATACCTAATTTTCTCAGGTGCCTAAAACTTTTGCACAGCACTGTGTACGTGGGAGTCATGCTAGTTTCCAGTTACAAATGGAATAAATGAGTGTTGCTTCAGTGCTGGTCCCTGATATTTATGCAAGTTAATTTACTTTATGAGAAGTCTTATATCATCTTAGTCTGTTCAGTACACTCAAATACATTATCCAGCACTTATGCACAGAGTTATGGAAGTAACTATGGAGATAGCCTTCAAATAAAGTGTTACCCAGTTGTCTGTTTGTGTTAGTGGAGTTGTTTCCAAAGCATGTGCCTGCATTAATGCATGTATATGCATACGCCCTGCTCCCTTTCTTTTCTTTTTGTCACTTCTTTGCATTTTCCAGCTGAGAGAGAGAGAGAGAGAGAGAGAGAGAGAGAGAGAGAGAGAGAGAGAGAAGGAGAGAGAAAGTGAGAGGTGGTTTAAGAGCAGTGGCGTCACGGACGGTTCCCAGGGCAGATTTACGGTGAGAACCCTGGACGAGAACAAACAGACAGGAAGGGGCTTTAGATGCAGGGAGAATACTAATGATCATAATGCCCCCTGTACACCCACCACCATGTCAGAGTCTAGCTCTATAGTTTGGCCATAGGGATTGAAGGGAGTGCCAGTCATTGCCTCATATAGCTCAAAATAATCGCAAAATAGTTTACTGTTACCACTAACAGGAAACCATCAAGTGCATACTGTTTATGGCTATGGAGGCGCATACAAGTGGTTGGCTTCCCTGGTTTAATGTTGTGACGTTTTTGTTCATTTCCTAAAATGTGGTCTGTTGGAAAGTAACAGCAAATTAAATTAAAAGATACAATAATTTTTTTTATATCAAGTTTTCTTGGATCCAAGAGCACTTCAGTAAGTATGAAATGCTAAGAGAACAGCAACACTGCTGAGAAAAAGCATGAATTAAGATGATGTCATCTGGAAGAGACAGTGTGCACATTGTGTGTACGTCATTTTAAAAGGTAGATTTGCTTTGAGATATTTTTTTACTTTGGAAATCAAAGTAGAGTAATAACGAAATTAAGCGGAAATGCTTTTCATAAGAAAAATATTAATAAAAAACAAATATTTCAAAATCCTGTGATCAATATTCTTATAATATACACCAATTCGCACTATTTCGCCACTCATTGTCAATTCTATCAGCTCCACTGACATAGACTGTAGCCTGTCTGTTGCTCTGCATAATTTTAACCTCCTTTCACCATGTAATATAATAATCAGAAGCCGATATGTGTCACCACAGAGAAGACGCTATATTGGTGGTGGATCATTCTCAGTGCTGCATTGACACTGATGTGGAGGTGTGTTAGTATGTTCTCTACAGGGCTGAGTGGATCAAACACAACAGTGCTACTGGACAGTACCTCATCTGTTGCTGCAAAGTTTATGTTGGTCATCCTCTTGTGTTTCATCAGTTGTCACTATTCTCTGTCCAGGCTATTCTCAGTCCAGCAGTGACACTGAAGGGTTTAAAAACTCCAGCACCACTGCTGTGTCTGATCCACTCTACACCAGCACAACACACACTAACACACCACCACCACGTCAGTGTCACTGCAGCGCTGAGAATGATCCACCACCACATAACACCTGCTCTAGGATCAGAATGTATGCAGAGCAACAGATGGACCACAGTCTTCAACTGTTGAACTATAAAGTGCACAAGTGGACGAAGGAGTTGATTTAAAGGTTTTGGCTGATGTACGTGTAGTATTCTTGAGCAAAAATATGCACACACCAACTGAAGTGTCATGAGGTAATGATTGCAGGAGCAAGTTGCTGCTTGTCAACAGATGCTGGTGGGGAAAGTTGGAAAGTGGGAAGAACACTCAAATAAAATAAGACATAGAAGTTCTACCTGACCAGTTGCAGGTACACGAAATGGCTGAATGTTTTTAGAATAAGTGGCACAGTGGTTCCTCTAGGACTTTTTTCCAGCAGTGGCGGCTGCCCACCTCTACACCATTCTGCAGGTGAATGTGAAAATGCAGTGAGGACCAATAAACACTAGATTTAAATTTAATTTTATATTCTACTTCCATAAATTAAATGAAATACAGCATTCAGAATCACTTATCACACATGGTATCAGTATACTACCTCTTCATATACTGGCTATTATGGAGCTGAAAATACAAAAAGCTGTACAGGGCTAGGACAGTAATATTAGCTGGTAGATTGGACTTATTAGAGGTAGATTGGACTTAGGATTTGTGAACCAAAAGACTGGAATCCTTCTGTGTGTACATTTACAGTCACATATTGTGGCTTTTGGTGGTCTCAATATGGCTTTAATTTAATGTAGTACTCTCAGATTTTTGCATGGTGTATTGTGATGCACTAAGGAACTGAACAGAGTCATGCAACCTCTGCCTCGATCTGTTATGTTTGGGTGCAGTACACACAGGTGGCATTCAAATGGCTTAATTTTCTGCATAGGTTCTTTTCAGCTGTAAAACCTAACATCATTTATTTCAACCTACATTTTCAGTTCATTCCTCTCCCTGCATCTGTTTTAAAATTAAAAGCCCTCTGCAGAAGCTTGTAATGAGGATTTCTTGACATTACATAACATTCTAAAACAGAGGTGGCAGTAATTTGAATTTAGTGGAAACACTGTGGTATAAATAGGGAGTGTGTTCCCTTTGCTGCACTGATAGCGATTGTGTCTACTCTACTTGACTGAACGGTAGATCTCCGAACATTGCTGTCAAACTCTGGTTGCAGTCAGTCAGAAGGACATTAACAAGGTATGGTTGATCAGTTCTGGATCCCAAACTTCACTCCACCCTTTCCCAAGGATGTCTAATATTGCCGTATCACTTCAGAACACACTTCCGTTCTCAGCAGCCAAATATCAGAGGGGTTTAATACAGTTACTTTTTTGCTGATGGTTGGCATTGGGCATTGTGACTTGCAGCTGATGTGCAGTTGCTCCAGAGAGTCCTGTAAGGATACATTTGTTGTATTTACCAGGAAAGAATGATGATTAACCCACTATTTACAGCAGGCTCAGATCATATTGAAATTCACTTAGAGAACTGTGTTTTCTTTAAGTTTAAAGTGTGCTGCACAAAGCCCTCTCAAACAGAGACTGGATTGACTTCAAGAGTTGTGACCCTTTGAATCATTGGCCAAGAGTTGATCCTGACATCTATACGCTCAAAGAATCAATTCTTTAGGAGTAGGTTTAGACATATGATGCCCACTCTGGAGGGCTGGACGGATTTGGAAACATATTGGAAAATAATTCTGGATATCTCACAGCAGTGTCTGCCCATGTCACAGGACAGTGAGTAAGTAGTATTTTCTGTGGCTCTGGCACAGTCCTGGTTAAATCAGACATCAGCTCAGAGTACAGAGAAAGCCAAGCGAATGTGATTTGAGCACAACCACAGAAATCTTCATAAAACCTTTGGTCAATTGGTAAATGGGTCATTCTTTTTTGGCCTATTTCTTTTGGAGTATTAGAAACAGAAAATCAAATAACAATGATTACATGGTCATTTGGCATCCCACTCAAGAACTGTTGTTGAGAAATGTTACTGTCCCCACCCCCAAAATTAAGTTTACCTCCCTGCTAATGTGTACCTGCCGCGTCCAAACTGATTCAACCACCTTTCATTCTGTTATTTCAGGCCACAATTGTATGTGAGGTCACCACTGAGATTTTAGAGCCATGCCAGTTTCCCAGCTTTTATAATCCTATTCTTTAAGGGGCATAATGGGTTGGGATTAGCATGTAGTGAGCAAGAGCAATGCTCAGGGTTGTCAGCCTTTGGTGGGAGAGCATTGCCAAGAGGAGATGATTAATGGTTGTCTCTTGGAAAGCCACACAAAGCCAGTCTTAGGAAATCGGTATTCTAAGTGTCCTCCTGTGGCGAGGAAAAGAGGGAGGAAGGGAGGGAAGGCTGTATGGAAAACTGTACGAGAAAGAGCCTGCCCATCTGATGTTAAACCACCTACACATCCAGACTTGCCCAAGTCCCAGCATGCCAGTCTGACTTTCTCACACCCACAAGCGCCTCTGATTCAGAGTAATCACTTTATCCAGCTACCTATATTATATCTCCAGGTTTTTATGGGTCCTCATTACTACATGACTTATGTGTGTGTGTGTGTGTGTGTGTGTGTGTGTGTGTGTGTGTGTGTTTTAAGAGGACTTACAACAAGTGCCTAAGAGAGGGCTTGTTTTCATTCTGTTTTAGTTTTCTTGCAGATTACTGTAAGTAGTAGCTTATTCCACTAGGCACACACTAGATTGCTCTTCCCTACTAACTTGAGGCTACCAAGCTGAGAGGGTCAAGAATAACACTTCAGAGTCCAGGCAAGTATTTGAAAATCCATATTAACCTCAACACACTTGCAGGAGAACACACACTTTTTTCAAGCTATGTTACATAAGGTAACAGCTGTCCATGTTCTCAATCTGGGGAGGTCTTTCTTGCTCACCCAGAGAAAGCAAGGCCAATTATGGTCTCTTGAACTCCCAGTAATAGTTGTCAGTAGCATCGCTGGGTGTAGAACTTGCAGTTTCCAGACTTTTACATGCTTGCGCCACTCAGGAGGCCTCAGGCAGGTTTTTCTCTGTTCTTGTGAGTGAGTTAGATGTGGTTTGTGTTTTGTCACTCCTCTCCCACTGCTTAGCTGAATAATGGTGGCTGTTAAGTGGTGTAAAATATCGTCATGTTTTTTGGACTTAAGTACTTAGCTTAATATGCCAGCTCAGGCCAGTTCACTGCAACTTTGGCAGTCATTTCTCTTGAGGGAATGTGTTATTTTACACAGTTATAAAATGAAAGATTACAAATTTCACCTCTCCTTCTGGAGAAGAGAATGCAACATACCTTTAAAGAACAAAACTGGACTTTAAAAACACAGTTGTACCATTAAAAGTACTTTAAACTCTTTGTAGCTTTAGTGGCCAATAAATGTACCTGTACAGTAACTTTTTATCTTAGAATGCAAATGATTTAATGATTAGGGTTAGAATAAGGCCTAGGGTTTAGGGATAGCATTATGGTTCAAGGCTATGTTTACATTTTGGGTTGCTAGGGTTGGGGATTAAGGATAGTGATAGGGTTATGGAAGGGATAGTGGCAGTTATATATAGTACACTTGGTACCATTTGTATGACTAATTAATAATGCTACAAAGTAATCAAATGCTAATTGGACAGGGAAACATGAACTTTATAGTTGTCTAAAAACTTTTTTACATAAAATGCACTACGAGAATGCAGAAACCATTATTTGATGACGACACGGTGCCATACAGAGAGTGTAGAGACACCTTCGGCATGTGGCATGGAAACATCTCTCATGGAAATTCTAACATTTTTAGATAAGGAGAACCAATTTATTAAACTTTAGGCCAAATCACAGAAATAATGTATGCAGACAGTCATTATAAAACACCTTCCACCAGTCAGCTAAATTCTCAGAGTGCAGGGGAAGTGGGCTCAGCTTATTTACCCTCTAAACAGGGGGAAATGAACGAGACAAAAAAGATTGAAAGAGTGAAATAACACAATTACTGTTGGTTGTATATGATCTGTGTATGAATAAAATAATTTTTTTTGAAATTAGATTGTGATCTAATGTGCTAACAGTTTGCTATTAGACCCTATGATGAAAATGCTAATATGGCTAACAGAATTTAATGGTCTTTTTTCCTCCTCATTATATAACACTGTGGGATTTACCCCTTGATGCAAAGAGGCAATATAACAGAGAGTGTAGCCATCCAGCGTTCCCATTTGTTTAAATTAGTACTGCACTATGAAACCATGCAATCTGTCCCCAATATAGCACCCACAAAAAAAACAAAAAAAAAAAATTAAATAAATCATGTGATTGCAACCCATGGATGGGCATTTTATTCACCAAAATAATTGCCTAAAAATTAACCACTAATCTGCTAATTTCACAAATGCTAACATGGAATTCACCAATTTAAATTGTCTAATCCAAACCTCACACATACTGTAGGATGCAATATTATCTCCAATTACAGAACATTTGCGTTTGCAGTGCTTTTTCCTTAATGGACCTCATAACAAACACAGTGAGAGAATAAATCCTTAACACATGCCATTTTCAAACTACTTCATTATTAGTTTTGGGTTTAATAGAATGCAGCAGTTACCATAAAAATGACAACATCAAGAGGATGTTGGAGTTTTGAATTAGAGTATAATGTTACATAAAATCCCCCTCCAGGGTGTATTCCCGCCTTGTGCCCAATGATTCCAGGTAGGCTCTGGACCCACCGCGACCCTGAACTGGATAAGGGTTACAGATAATGAATGAATGAATGAATGTTACATAAAATGCTTCTTTAAATATTTGTACACCTAATATTTTATATTAGGATGATAATATAACATCAGGAATCATGAGTAGTTGGAGCAGGTTAGAGTATAAGTCAGAGTAGAGGTCATCAGTGTTGAGGAATTGATAGAGACGGGGATCATTGTTTTGAAAGACAGAGTTCCTCTGTCTTTATATGTTCACTTCTGCTCGTACGTCCAAGTGAAACTCTTCTAAGTACTATGTTGTAAGTTCCAAGTATGATGTTTATTTTATATCCAAACCTTACTGTCATAACTACCCTGTGAAATGTCCTTGTTGGTTTCTGTATTAGTCAGGAATGGACTTTTAATTCATTTTACAACAAACCCTTCAGAAACATATGTCTTTAGCTGCGTAACACAGACATTCAGAGGTCTTAGTACTGGGCATTCTGTTGTCCTGTTATGTCATATTCTTCAGTAATGATTTATGGCTTTTTTAATTACAATTGTCTTCTGACCAGTGCTTATCTGATATAAAAATTTGTGGCCAAGACCTCTATCCATTATTGTGGTGATCAGTAATGTCAGCTGAAATCATTTGGGAAGTGGTGTCACTGCCACACTGCTTTGGGGTCTGGTGGTTTGGGCTTTGGTCCTCTGCTCTGGTTCAGTTACTCTCTAGTTCCAGTTTGAAACCCAATCCCAGGGTTCAAATCCCAGCCCTGGCAAACACTAAACACTATACACGTAAGAGTTTTAGTGAAAGATACCTAATGCTACTTTCACAGTTAACATGATTAGAATGTTAAGAACATCTACCAAATGCATGATATGAAGTTAATCTGTGTGTTTGTGTGTGTTAAACCAGGCACAGTTGTTTCCAGCTTGTCCTGGCCTTTTGTTGCATCTAAAAACTTCTCTGGATGGAATTGATGCTGACCACTGCCTAATTCTCTTATGGAGGATATCCTGCCTGTTTTAGTGCAGCAGTAAGTCATTTTTACCACACAAATGTAGCAAAACCAGTCTCTGTTCAAAGAAAAACATTTACCTCCAGTAAATTTACAGAAAAAAAAATTCTTAATTTTTAATGGAAGTCCAGGTTAAAAATATTGCATTCCAAATCATTTTGAAGCTTTTCTTTTTGTCCATTCATCATGAAACGTTCACACAATGTGAATGAAAGCTGTTATGTTCAAATTATGTAGTAAACTAAAAATTGACAAAAATGAAGATACATGTTTTTCTTTGGAAAATAAATATATAGGAAAACATTATATATACATTAATGTATGCAAAGTGCAGTTCAATGGATTTGTATTCACTGAATGATTTCATTTATGCTCCATAGAATGGGCCCCTCACATTTGGGCAACCCAGTTTAAAATATGATAAGTGTAGAAGATACCTCCAGACTACTAGATATCAGGATAATGGCTGTTTGACTCAGCTGTCTTCAGCTCAAACCTGGGATGCTTTTAAGTAAAAGTAGAAGTGTAAATGAATTCCAGCCCAATTTTATTCAGATATGGTACTGATATGAATCGGATATGAATACCACTCCAACTCATCCCAGAAGTATTGGGGCACCATCACTTCAAAGAATGTTATTCCACCGTTCTATGGCTTTATACCCCTCAAGTCCACGTTTAACATTGAGCATGGTGACCTTAAGCACATGTAATCTGTTCTATAGAGATTATACAATATGCTTTACACAGTTGAATGTGTTTCAGTAATCTTAAAGTTGATACAAGTCTATAATGTTTATATATATATATATATATATATATATATATATATATATATATATATATATTAGGTCAACAAGATGCCAACAAAACACTAGCTCATCACTGTTGCACTTCGATGCAACACTGGATGCTAGCTGATGTTAGATGAAAGAGAAAAAGATTATACCCGTGTTAATATAAATTAGTTGTAGTTTATTGTCCCATATTTAAGGGGATGTCTATGATTGTCTGTGTTCTTTTAAGTTGTCTGTAGGTTTCTATTCACTGTTTGAATTACCACAGAATCTAATTTCTTAACTGAATTGTTTACATTGCTTTGTAAAGGCATTAGAAGAATTTCCAGCATACAAACAGACTAGCAGTTAGCAAATGGTCAGGAGATATCTTCTGAACTAAATAAAAACATTTTTAAACCTTTTAAATCATGAATGTTGCATTTAAGTAAGCTACACTGAAAAAATAAGTAATTGTGAGTTTTTGAATCAATGAAACCTTGGTTGTCTCTGTCTTAAAAACATCTAGAATTAATTTTTTACATACAATGAAGAAATAACTCATACTTCAAATTATTCAGTGATATGAATATATCTAAACCTACAGATTTCTCAAAAAAACATATTCCTTTGCCTATTTACAAAAATTTACAAAAACCATCACACAAAACCTTTATAAATATAACACCTTTTTATATCTGCATTGATTAGCTTCTCTCCTGTTCCTGTACTAATATATTGCATAAAAACCCACATGTAATCAAAGACATCAGGATGAAGCATAAAAGCTTACCAAGTACATCTAATAAGAAGTGTATGTATATTGGACCCTTCCATCTTATTTTTGGAATGCTACAATATACCTGTATGATAAATGTTATGCAGCTCATGTTATTCTAGCAAAACTAGGATTGCCTGGTGTTTGTTGTTATTCTACTCAACTAGCATGATCATACTGGGTAACCAACCACTTAAAGCAGTCAATCCACAAATAGTCCCACAATAAATTCATTATTTCCATGATTAATGCAACACATTTAAATAGTAATAAACATGTTCATACAAGTCAAAGTATTCATATCTAAGCAGCCAAGGTTCCCTTTCAGAATCCTCACTATCCCGACAATCGTAATAATCACTTTTATTTAGCCCCTGTCTAGACTGGGTGCAGTTGAACTTGGTGCCCTTAATTGTATCTATTTATTTAGCTCTTCCCCTCCCCCTCTCTTTTTGTATTGGGATTGGACTGGCTCGGTAAAGTGAGCATTCTATTGAGGTCTTAGTTTGGCTAATCTTCCCCATGTGACAGCACACGGAGCTTTTGCTGCCTAGGAATGCCTCTATTCCTTATGTTTGGAGGAGGAGGGGTGGTGGTTGATGGGGTTTAATCAGCATGTGGAAGGAGAAGATGGGGTTGTCAGGGCAGAGTGTCCCAAATGTTGGGGGGGGGGGGGGGGTTGGGGGGGGTTGGGAGAGGCAAAAATATCTCAGGGTCAGAAGGACCCTGAATATCATCGTCATCATCATCACTGCCTATTATTCCACCTCCTTTGCCTCTTCCTCTGTGGACCACAATGGGGTAATCCCTCCCTTGCGGGGATTGCTTGCTAGAGTTGGTGAAATCCCTCCTTCCTCCATGGCCACCTTTCTTGGGCTGCACATCTGTTCTGCAGTATCTCTGCGTAGACATGATGTTCCAGTGAATTCCAGGGCAGAGGATGGAGGGGGGAGAATGAAGATCCATGAGGTCTCCTGAGGGTGAAGACATCTGGGAGGCATTGTTTTCTCCCATTCTGGAAGAAAAAAAATATATAATCCCTCTTAAAACATGATTTGTATGAAGTTATATGCAGTCATTTGTACACCCCTGAGTAAATAATTTTGTTTGTTGATTTCCCAAGTGAGTTAGCACAGTCTACACAGTGAACAAACTTTAATACAAATTAACTGTGTTTTAATGTTTGCTTCTATACATTTAATCGGTTTAATCTGAGAGGACTGGCTTGGTGCTACAATAAACTGTCACTGTCACACAGCTCCAGTCTTCTGAGGCTCTGGGTTCAACCCTAGCCTTGTCTGTGAGAAGCAGTGTTGGGGTAGTTACTCAAAAAAACTTCACTATAATTGTAATGGGACTACTGTACTCATTATGAATTGGAAAATATCAAACCTCAAATCTCATTACTTCAAATACACTGGAATCAAGTCAGCAAACCAATCTGGAAAGTACAATAGTTTTTCCATAGTATATGAACAACATGAAGCAGTAGCAGCAACATGAAACATGTATAAAATTACTTTCACTATACTTACTAATGTTTACTCTAACCAATTAACTTACAATTAATAAATGTTTTAGGTCTTGGATATGAATATTTTATTTTATAGAAAAATATGACTAATGAAATTAACAGTTTCATAAATTAACTGTAATGTAATTACAAAATATCAGTAATTTGTTACATTATTTTGTTACCAAAAAATAGTAATCACATTACTGTAATGCATTCCTTTGTACTGTGTTACAGCTAACACTAGCGAGGAGTGTGGTGTGTTCTCCCTGTTTTGGTGTGGGTTTCTTCCAGGGACTCTGCTTTCCTACCACCATCTAAAAACACATGTTGGTAAGTGGACTGACTGTGTGAAATTTTCCATAGTTCTGAATGGGAGTGTGACTGTGCTAGTGGGTAACGTCCATGTTCAGAGTGTGTGACTGTGTCACTAGTTGAAAAATGAATGTGGAAAAATGTTAAAAAACAAAAACAATTACTGACAAAATTCCTGCCAGTACCAGCCAATCAGATTGATTGTAAAGCCCCAATTGGAAAAATGCTGCTTTTATTGTGGAGATTTGTAAAGTAATCAGACTAAGATGGATTTATCATTTTATTTTCAAATTTACCAGTGTTTTCATGTATGCTTTTGATCTATTTCTCTACACATTCAAGGACTGTATTTGACATACAATATGTCAAAGTTCATTTGTTTTTCCTGATATGATAAGAAAATTAGTTGTGCATTTTAAAGTTGTATATCCACTTCAAAAGACAGATGCACAGAGGGACACTATCGTTCAAAGTGCCATGGACCAATAACACCAATAACATGTTTTGCCGATTTTTAGACTTCCCTTCCATACCCAGCACAGCCTAACACTGTCGGACATCTCCCCGTGTGCGGTTGCAGATTCAGAAATATAGTTTTCTTGCACATCTTTTGCCCATTAGCTGAATTCATTGATGCGGCAAGCTTGAAAACCTTTGACAAAGAACAGTGAAGCAGATCTGTTGTATTTTAAAGCCTAAATAGATGCTGTTTTGTTTCATACTGGCGGGCAAAAAAAAAAATTCCCAGAACACTGTGTCCTTCACAGGAGATGCCTTGACTTAGCTCTGCTTTTGTGCAGGGACCGTTAGTGTCAAATGAAGAGCAAGACAATGTTTGGTAGATATATTTACAGGTGCTTGAATGGTTTTTACCAGCTTCACTTGTCACTCTTCTTTGGTGTCAGAAGCATGTGATTGTAGACTAAAAGCTGGACATGTGACACCAGAGAATAAAAAAGGAACTCTCCCCTGTTAGGGAAAGACGGGACTGAGTCGGGAAAAGACAGAAATGTCCCCAATTTAAAGCCCTTTAAAATTCTTTCAAACAAGTTGTATACATACAAAGGCAGTCAAACAACTTTTGCCACGGGGCTATATAGGACCCAGGGTCTATAAAAGTTGGAGCACCATCCAATACCTTTAGCATGAATGGGCTTTGTGATCCAGGACTATTCATCCAACATCAGTACCTGCCCTAATCAATGAGTGCTGTCCAATCATTACCATCATATCATCAAATGTCCGAAATATAGTCCTTCTCAGAAGTATAAAAGCAGTTACAACAGCATGTGATGACACCCTCTCTATTAACACTCTTCTTATTGTTATATTTCCATACATAACCTATTAGATGGAAGTAAAGGGAAACATAAAAAACACTAAACCAGTTTTCATGCTACCAAGGAAAGCTATACAAATTGTAAATCAATCTGATTATTATGAACTAACCAGTGAACAGTTTATTAATAGATGTGCTTTAAAATTCAGTGATCTAGTTAACCTTAATATGAGCTTTAATCGTTAGTAAATGCAATGGTTCTACTTAGAACCATGAGTTATGTATAGAAATTGCTGCATAGTGAAATGGTTCTTCAGTTTCATGGAGAATGCACTTTAAATGTTTTTTTTATCATACTAAAAATGGTTCTTCTGTCGTGAGAAGCCAGACTTTGCACAAAAAAAACCATTTCGGTGCTATACAAACCTGTTTTCAAAATGTGCTACATGGAACCATTTGAACAATTTTTTTTATATCAATCTGAAGAACAATTTAAATCAGAGAAAGAAACATTTGAGAATGGACATAGTTCAATATAGAACACGCGGTTCTAATTAGAACAGTTACTTATCTGAAGATAAGATGAGAATCCTCTTTTAAGTGTGTAGTTGTATAGCCATCGAAGAGATTCATTTGTAGAATACTTGTGATAAGGAATTAAAATGTGTAGCTCACTTTGCAAGTTTAAAGAAAGTTCCAAGAATAAGGCGATAAGAATTTGCATAATCAAGGGTTTTTGTATAAAATACGTGGAATGTTGATTTTCCTTTTTTTCCTTTTTTTTTTCTCTTAAAACAGAAAAAAGTACTGTATATTAACAAGGTAAAAAAGATAGGCACAATACTTCAACCTAGTTTTAGTTTAGTTTAGGTCGGTTTTAGTTTGGGTTTGAGTTTCATGTTTTACATTTATTACATTTTTGGGGAAAAAAAAAAGAAATTAACTAATTAACTAACATTTCAAAAGATGGCCACAAGCTTTTAGCAATAAGTAAAGTACCTACGCCTACATTTCTCTGGAGCCTACCTAGAATCATTGAGCATGAGGCAGGAACACACTTCTGACAAGTCACCAATCCATTATAGGTCCCACACACTCACCCAGTCAGTCACTCCCACACAAACACACACACACACACAAACACACACACAATTGGATAATTTTGCACAGCCAATTCATCTACTGACATTAATTTTTCCACCTACCACCTGCACTGTGTTTTAAAACTGGAACTCCTAGAGGAAGCCAACACAGACACAGGGAGAACAGACCAAACTCCAAATAGATAGTGACCCGGGTTGAGAATTGAACCCAGGACCAAGAGATCCTGAAACTGGGTCTAGTCTTGTTTCCTAAAATCTAAAAATATGAAGGTTTGCATTCTCAGAACTGGTCTAAAGTGCTTACAAAGCCCTGCTGTTTGTAAATGGGTAAAAGAAAAAGTGTCTGGGTCCAGTGCTAGGTTTTCTCTCTCTGCTCACGGCAGAGAAACGCCATCTGTAGGTTTTTAGACAACGGAGAGACTCCAAACGCTAAAAAGCACCAACCGAGATGAGGATGTTGCTCTATTCCTGCTCCATAGGGGGGTAACACTGACTTCTTTTTGCTGTTACAGTTACATTACTTAAGGTGGAACTGACTTTAAATTCAGGAGAGCGCTAACTGCATGAAAGTAAACGCAGAGCGAAAGTGCTACAAAATTAAACAGCTCGAGTCACACATGAGTTTCTGTGGGAATTCAAACAGTGAATAAACACTTACAGACAATTTACACTTCAGCCACGAACAAAGGGGTGTTTTTTTTTTCTTCAAACGTACTGTTTCATCTTAAAAGATGCTTCTGAATATAAACTAGAGAGAACAGTGTTTCCCACAATCATAGATGTTCCCTCTAAAGGCAACATAAACATAAATAAACTACTGTTCTCACAGAAAAAGCAAACTTCCTTTTAATTTTTATGTTCGTTCTGAAGCTCCACATCATTTAAGGTGGAACAGTATGTTTGAGGAAGAAGCTGATGTTCATGGTTAAGTGGAACTTTTTATGTTTTTATTCACTGTCTGAATTACCACAGAAGATCATTTGTAACTTTCACTATGTGTTCAGTTTCATGCCACCAGTGGTCTGCTGAATTTGCAGTGAGTTCCATCTTGGAATGTAACTTGGTGCTTCTTTTAAGGTGGGATTATTTGAGTAAGAAGCAGAATGTAGTTGAATTTGAACCTGTCTGTAAACATTTTACTCACTGCTTGAATTACAGGTGCATTTACATTGCTCGTACATTGGTGAAGTAAAATGTAGCTTAACAGCAGTTTTATTCTTTCTGGCAATATTCAGCAAGCCTTCTTCTCCCCCTCCCTCTCTTTTCCTCCCAACACCCCCCAAACACCCCCACACTCCCTGGCTTTAATTAAAGAAACAATCAGCGTGGTTTGCATCACAAAGGCAGCCCATTAGTGACCCGTTTGGCATGGGAGCGGCCAGGAAAACGCAGCATCACCAATCACCAATGGTGCTCCTCTTCTGGAAAAAAATAAAATCCAGCCCTGGGTAGAAATACTGAAAGAGCCAAAGTTGGTTTAATGCCTTTGTATGATAAGCATCGGCCTCTAAATCCGGCCGGGCCAAAATCCCACTGGAGAGCGGCTGAGTGGATCACTAAGGAGACTGGAGAAAGAGAGAGTGAGAGAGTGAGTGATAGAGAAAAGAGGGCTGAGCTGAGAGGGTCCGAGCTGGCTCTCAGTCCCATGCCCCTCCCTTTAAAACACATGCACACACACACAACCCGCCCCCCCCAACACACACACACACACCCCCACCTCAGCTGTCCCACTCTACAATGGCTTGAGCATCTTTTGTGGCATTAACGGTTTTGTAGGATTGGGAGAACAATGTATGAGAAGTGAGGAGCGCTGGGTTCCCACACACCACCCCGACATGTCCTCGTGCACACACACACACACACACACACACAGAGCCTCGAGATGGTAACTCACATACAGCTGATCTAGGCCTCCCTCTGTTTCATGCCCCCCCCGCCCCCATGACACACACAGTCTGACGATCCTGTGCAATAGTCATCAATTTAATTTGTAGTTGAGAAACACATTGTTAAAATGAATATATGATCCACACTTTGCCTTATTTCCATTTCCATTCTATTCTATTTTAAGAGGCCTCCAAAATAAATTGCTAATATTTGTGCTTTCGCACATTTAACGTTCCGTTACCGAGGTTAGTTGCATTATCAGCTCCATTCAGTGATGTTGAGGTCTGGGTTCTTTAATGGCAAGTCCATTGTTCTGAGAAAAGCAGCAGCTATTCTGTTTGATAATGACATCTTGATCATCACTGCAGCATGCTTAGGGTCGTTATCTTACTGTAGAATTAATGTCAATAAACCCAGATCAGTCAAATCTAAACCTGCACTGATTCTTGTATTTTACAAAGCATAGCATGTATTGTGCTAATTGCATTGTCATAAAATTATCTGTGTATTTTTGAAAACAGTAATATGACAAAGCAATAAATGTTCATTATCTCATTCATTGTCTGTAACCCTTATCCAGTTCAGGGCGGCGGTGGGTCCAGAGCCTACCCGGAATCACTGGGCGCAAGGCGGGAATACACCCTGGAGGGGGCGCCAGTCCTTCACAGGGCGACACACACTCACACATTCAGCAATAAATGTAAAGAAGTACATTTCATTGCAGCTTGTTCAACTCTTATTACTTTGTATATATATTTTTTTCTCATAAACAACTTCTGGTCTGTTGCACGTCCTTTCACACCCATAGCACTGACTGGTCTTCACACCATGAACGGACGGTTAGAAACACTAAACCTGATTTCTCAGATTTTTCAGTGCACTGCGTATCTGATGGGAGCTGTTTTGGGGTTCTACCATGTTCTTTTTTTTTTCTGAATTATTTTTTTCCCTGACTTGCCCCTCTTCTTTATTTCTCTTTAAAATAACAGTTAGGTTTTTTTCATGTTTTGGCTCATTTTACTAAACTATTTGTATTATTCCATTTTAACACTGATATCTTAGGTTCTACAAATGGGAGATTGATTATATCCTTCAAACTGAAGACACTTGGGCCAAGGTATTCATTCAACAAAACAAACAATGCCTATTATTTCATGGTTAAATCATGTGTTATTGGGTGATGGGGATAAGAGCCTGTTTCTGATTCACTAGGGTTCTATATGACAACTTAAAAACTGTAAGCAGATCAAATGAAGTGTTATGGAGTTATACAGCATTTTTCTTAATGGTAGCAATATGTGCCCAAAAGGTTAAAAATGTCTGTCACAAGACATTAAAGGTTTGATTTATTTATTTATTTATTTATTTATTTATTTATTTTTGTGAAACAAGTAAATATCAATTTATTTAAAAATATTTTGTCCCAGATGGCGTTCCATAATGATCCTGTAGCCATTAGCGCTCCTTTACTGTGAGCCTCCTTCAGTTCCCAGGCAGTCCCTCCCCAGCCCAGTTGTCAGTGTCATAGAACTAAAAGTGAAGGGTGGAACAAACACGTTGCAAAATCAGAAAGGAAAGGGAAACAGAAACATGAGTCATGATCAGATAGACAAAGCAGCTGAGAGGAAGCTAATGAACATCATCATCTGCTGGTCAGTTCTGATTAATAGGTCAGTTTTGAGAAAGAGGTGGGGGGCTGATACATGCCATGAATTAGAAGCATGCTTTTCACATTCAGCATACTCACTTATTTTCATGCATGTCTTATAACATGACACATAAACAGCACTTTGTATGCTTTAGAAATGCCAGTGCAAGGAGGGAAATAATAGAAAGGGAAGCAGAAAATGGACCGGAGCTGCAGCGTGTGAATGTGATGCTTCAAAATCACATGATTAGGTTTTGGTCACACAGAGAGTATCTGGGCTGATTTTTCAGGCTGTCACATACTGCTACTCTAATGCAGAGGTTCCCAAACTACTGACCTGTTAATTCTTCACACACACACACACACACACACACACACACACACACACACACAGCATATTAAAATGTTTATAATGTGCTTTCACAACACACCAGAAGACAACAGATGTTTATATATATCGTGTGAAATACATTGTGTATTTCTCCTCAAAAATTAAACTGTCTCAGTACAGTACTATCTAAGTATAATGAAATATAATATGAAGTATGGTAGTGGAATACACCAATTAACACTAGGATTCCCAGCTTTTGTCAGAATTCATTCATATTCATTCTCTCTCTCTCTCTCTCTCTCTCTCTCTCTCTCTCTCTCTCTCTCTCTCTCTCTCTCTCCGGCACAGGGTAAGGAGAGATACCTGTGAACCACAGTCACATGACACAGAAGGAGGTGTGGCAGGAGATCACATGAGGAGTCACTGGCTCATGGCTGACATAAACATAGAGTTAGCACTCTCCTGGATTTATAATCAGTTCCATCTTGAGCAAAAGTAAGTTAATATTACTCACCTATGGAACAGGAATAGAGAAATATCCTCATCTTGATTCATACCTCTCAACATTTGAAGTCTAATACCCTCCCACGTTTGTTTTGTACTAATTTAAACTAATTTAGTTGTAAACACATTAGACTGGTTTTGAGCACAAACATCCTCAGAACTGTATAAATATTGTTTTTGATTAAAATAGTGAATTCCACCTTTAATAGTTTAAATTGCATTTTCTATATCACACTACAGTTTGGACAAATGGTAATATAGAACCCAGGATAATTGTCTGAATATGTTCTAATTATGTAAATATGCAAATGACAATGGTTGTTAGAAATGATGAATATTTCTCTCTCTCTCTCTCTGTGTGTTTATGACACTGCATACCTTTGGATGTGTTAATGCCACCACCACTCTTTTTTCAAGTCACCCCCCACAATGTTCCAACACACTCAAGGCCCCTTCAGAGACACAGACACACACACACACACACACACACACACACACACAGTTTGTTGCCCCCATCCGAGGCTGGATCCATATTGATTTTCAGCCACCTGTGCCAGGCGCCTCCCATCTCCTCTGGCCCCGCCCCCTCAGCCTCCTACCATCTCCCACAGCAACCGTCACATGAAGAGCTGCGCGGTCCATTGGTCAAGAATTGTCAGCATTTAGTGGGGCACCGATGTGTGTCCGGAATGGAATGGGGTGGGACGTGTCCAAAGAGAGTGCTTGAGATTTTCAGGGGGTGCAGAGGTGATTCTAACAGGATGAGAAAGCCCCCCATTGGGAGGAAGCGCGGGGCTTCAGACCACAGCAGGAAAGTATGTCTCAATCAGTCCTGCTGATCTGGTCGAAAGTCTCAGTCTTAGACACAGATGTGTGCAGATGTTTGGAGGCTCGTTTTAGTAACAGCTGTTGTTTTTGCCAGGCACTATCAGAAATGTCTAATTTAATTTGGACTTTCGGGCAGTGATGGGCCAGTTCCGGTCAGGTTTGGACAGAGATTTATTGGTCTTGGGGCCGTTTCAGATTTTAATCTTGATGAGGCGGTTCATATTGGGATTGGATCAGAATTTTCATCCTCGATTACAGTTCTACTCTCTGCCCTCCTCACCTCTACTGTCCACTGTCTGTATGACAAACTATCATCTTCAAATCTTCTTTTTCTTGTTCACAGCAGCATGGCTTCTATTCCCTCTACTCTCCCTGTATCTGCAATAGATTATATAGCCTTTCAGACAATATGAGGAGCAGATCCATTTCCAAAGCCCTCTAATCATTGCCATGCTGTGTATACAACTTAGATTTCCCTGTTTGTTATTGTGTCCATAATCAGGGGGCTGTATGGGAAAGATTCAGAAGCTTGATGTCATTATCTGGGTGTGGTCCATCTCTCCAGAGTTCATCTTAAGCTCACTTTGGGTCAACACAGAGAGAGCGAGAGAGGTCGAGGGTATCACTTTATCTTGCCATGGTCTTGATTCCCTGAAATCCAGATGAGGTCTTTCCCAGCAGGTACTGCAATTCCAGGATCTATTTACATTCCACTGGAACTGAAGTTGCTTGACTGCTCTCAATGAGAATCCATGTTTTTAACTCCAAATTGTTAAGGGCACAGAAGAAGGGCCTGGTGTAATATTTACCCTGGCATCATACCTACACGAATGCTGAACAGCATAGTGGTTGCTTGAAGGGAGTGTATCATAGAGCAAGTTTTGAGAACGCAATGTCCTAGACCAAACACTCTGTAAGTAACTCTTGACCTCTTTGGGGCCTACGTCACGCCTTCATCTTGATTTCAATTTTTATTGATTCTAGCTGTAGGTATGGATTAAGGCAAAATAGAGAGTACATAACTAAATAGATATTAGACAAATTTGTAATGTTTTCTAGGATTATCTCATTTGTAACTGGAAACTGGAAGGTGTTGTTTAATATTGATCTGGTTCTTCATTTTTTTCATTAACATGAAAACATCAGTAGGTAATGCATGTTGGTAATAATAATAGAATTGACAATATAACTGTGTAGTTGCACCACAGTTTTTACATTAATTGAATTTCCATGGGAATGTAAAATTTTGAATCATGAAATAGAGTAAGGCTTATGCAGCCCAATGACTTTTATGACATGCATATGTGAACAGAGCCGCTAATGTCCCGAGGTATCACTGCACATGTGCCACCCCATGCCTAAAGCATAAGGAGCATTTCTCTACAGTGTGTTACACATCTAACACAGAAAGTCTCCCATCTGCATGTATGAGAGGACCACTCCAGGATGTCTCAGGACCTGATATGTGAAAGGGGCTTTAGTCACAGTTACTGATAAGCATCGGTTAACACTTGATAGCTTATAGAAGTGAGTGGACTTAATTTTAAAACAGACAGACACAAAAACTACACATGAGAAGCAAGATCAGAGAGGGAATGTAAATATGTTCTTCACCATATTTGATATGCCTCCTACTCCTCCACCTTCCCCAACCTTGGCCAATGTCATTAATTTATTTCTGAGAGTAAAGCAACTCTCAAACTTCACACCTTTTCATGACTCCAAATTATGACGCCTTTCAATGTCTGCAAACATCTCCTCCTTGAGCCTGAAATTAACGCTTAAAAACTTGAGAACCTTGCGAAAACAAACCCCGCCACATTCCTCTTGACTCAAAGGGGCTCAGTTTGCTGAAAGGTGCCACTCTTCCGTCGATCCGCCTGGCAATTTAGCAATGGCAAACACACAAAAAAAGTGAGCTTGAGAGGCGTCAGACACTCAAACTCTTCATTGGCTGCCAGAGTAAAAGTGTTGACTCAGACCCTATGCCAGATGCCTTTAGTAATTATGAAAATATGATGGGTTTGCTGTATAGGTGTGCGTTTGTCACAGAAGAGGGTGAAAGCCCTGGTATCCCGTCTCAGCTCTGTGGGGGTAAGCCTTTCGCACTTTTTGCCAGCTTAACATGGCAGAGAAGAGAGGAAAAAATGCGCCTTGAAGCACGTTCAGAGGATCAGGGGGTGTAAAGGGAGCCGGTTGATGGCCAGGTCCATATGGAAGACATCAGCTCCGAGTTGGATGGTGTGATATCTGACTTGAGGAAATAAGAGCAGATGGAAGGTTTGGGGAGAGAGATGTCTATTTTAGCCTCCCACTCTATCCTTCTTTTCATCAGTTGCCCTTCCAGGATATCTCACTTTCAGCACTTTTTCCAACAGAGTATTCTTGCTGTACTGTATTGGTCAGTACAGTAAATACTCAAAAGTGTAATCTTTTGCAAATTGCTAAATGTTAGGCGTACAAATATGTTTACAGTTAAATTAACCTGGAAGTATTTATTTATCTCTGCATTTGTCGTGATTTCGATCAAAGAAAAGTGCTGCATACACATGTGCATAGATTTGTTCAATTCTTGGAGATAATATTGTATCCAGTAGTACTTCTGAGTTTTAGTTTAGACAATTTAAAGTTGGTGATTTCGACGTGGCATAATAATTCATTTTTATACCTTTAATAAAATGAAAACTGTCATTTTTAGTACTACACAAAAGTTACCATAAAATGACAAATTACAATTATACATTACACAACATGCTTTAAAACTTATTGTACACCTAACACTGAGCCGAGCAGTTACTAAACGTAATGTGTAAACCTTGCAGAGCGCTGATTGGCCAGACAGACCTGTTTACATGGCGGAATGCAGATCTCAAGCACAAACGAGATGCTTGTAAAATCTCCATGCCACAGTAGCAATCACATTTGTTTTATCTGACTCTTAGCGGCAGCTCATAAAATTACTCCTTGGATCGGTGGCCCATGAAAAACTCCAGCAACAAGGAAAACTCTTTGGAAGAAAAAGACTTGTGAGAGCTGGGGCTCGGAGCCATGTTCAGTCCAAAAACATAAACAACATGCGAAGACTTTATGAGTACACAGTGGTTAACGTTATTTTTGCTGTTGTGGTTTCCACGCCCCTGTTAAACACAGGTTTCTGCAACAAAAAATGAAAAAAGTAGAACGTGACCAAGTAAAAGCGATTCGAGCCGTGCTGAGCGGAGCCGAGCCGATGCCATTTAGTGGAAATGCACCATTACATCCTGCAAAGAACAGGACATTTTTCAAAAGCAGCAATGTACAGCATAACTATAAAACAAAGCACAAATCTTGAGGTGGGAGAAATCTTTTGCAACTGGACTTTACTGAATTTTCATTTGAAAACATTTGATATATAGGTATATATATAGAAAAAATATATATATATATAGAAAAATAAATACTGCTCTCTATGGTTAGGGTTATGAAATAATGATGAAACAATACAGTTCTGTAAAAAGTAATGAGATTGTAATTATGTAAAACATAATAGCAAAAAAAATGATAGCCACATTCACTTTACTGTAATGTGTTAATGAAGCAATGACAAAGAAGTGTACACTTCTAATCTCAGAGCAGAAAAGCACTGCACACTTGATCCTCTGTGATGGAAAACACTAAACTGTGCTGAACTTCCCCTCTATAACTGAATAAGGAAGTCTCCTGCGACCATTTAGAGCCGCAAAGGCTATCAGCCTTTCTATATGACCAGCAGCCATGCAACTCAAATGAATAAGGAGTGACCAGGAGACAAGACACAAAAGAGAGCAAGCTGGGTCAGATCCATGAATAGGGAAGGACGAGTGTTGGGAAAGGGATTGAGAGAAGAAAGATGAGGGGGGAGGAAAGGGGCCGAGAGTGGGGTCAGAGGAGAGGACCATCACGTAGCAAGCACATTCAAGGGGTTAACAAGTGGTGATGTAATTACTGTAGCTCGCAACTCGGTACGGGTGGTTGGCTGGAGATTAACTCATTATCCCTGCTCTAAAACTGTGCAATTAGGCCTTTTGTCTACAATTAAAAAGCGGATTCCTCAGGAGTACTTTTGCAAGGGAACAAGCAAGAGGCCTCAAAACCCGCTCCCACACTCTAGTGCATGCGGAGGTTGACACGGACCCCTCAGCTTTCTAAGTGCTCTACAACCCCAGTTCTTTCTTGGTGTCAGTGACATCTGGAGACAAACGTGAAATTTTGGGCCAAATATACATTTATTAGGGTAGGAAACAACTGTGAAAAGTTACAAAGTGCCTCGCTCATGGTCACTTCAGCTATGGATATTGATGCATGAGAATGTACTGTTCCTTTCAGTCCTTGGGATTTAACATTGGATGACATGTACGTTAGCATAGCTGAAATGTTCCTTCCAAAAATCAGTGTGAATATTCTTTCAAGCCAAAACAATTTCATTCATGAATTAATTCATTTTCTGTAAGCACTTGTCCAGTTTATCCTCACGGACAGTCAACCAGAGCGGGGCTCGAACCCACAACCCCCAGTACCCTGGAGCTGTGTCAGAGACACTACCTGTTGCGGCAGATATTTCACTTTAGCGGACATCCCTGGATGCTGAGAGACTAGAACTACTGTTCTTACAGCAGAACAAACTCAGAAAATCTGTGTCTTTTAAGGCAGAACGTTATGTTTGAATAAGGAGCTGACTGTAGCTTGTCCATTGTTTTCTGTAATTTTTATTCACTGTTTGAGTTGCCACACAAACACATTTATAACTGGAGCTGTTTATTTGTGTAGCACTTTCAATATGTGTCTACTTTCTTACAGTTTGTGGTCTCCCAAATTTGGAGTCAGTTACTTATGTTACATAACTGTAACAGCAAAATTGCGCCAATGATACCCACCTATGGAGCAGGAACAGAGCAGCATCTTCATCTCTTTTTCATGCTTTTCATATGTGATTTCTTTGTTGAGCCTAAGCTTGCTATAGAGGGAGAGAGCTCCTGAGCCTGTTTGGACCAAGGCAATGAGTTTATTTCCCATTTACTGAGCAGATGGTGAGGAAACATACTCTGAATGTTCGTATTATTTTTCGATAATAATTAGATTAAGACCATAAACATCATCTTCATCTGTGGCGTCATAAAACTGCCTTCTCTGGAAACATAAGGCACCATTAAAACGTTTCAGAAACAGCTGGAATTGCGTTTGTGCTCCAGAACCAACAGCAGGCCATATGTCTGAACATGGTCAGATTGGTCTCTGAAAGCCTTCCGAGAAGAGCACAGTTTGTTATTCAACATTTGATTTCTTGAATTCAGAAGAAATGTTGAATGGTGTCCACAAATGTTTGGATATTTATTGATGATGGCGAGTGAATCCAACAACAGATGTAGCCATATGGGTTAAATGGCTGTTAGGCCTGGCAAGGGATTCCTGGTAGGCCTTCCCACATTGCTGCCTATTTGAATGAGTTAATGATGGATTGGATGTGCTTACCACCAGCTGGGAAGCCACAATCAATCACAGCCTGGTCATCCAGCTGACCGCTGCCCCTTTCTGACAGGCCCCTGGGTCAAGAGATGGATCAGAGAGCCTTCAGTTGCCAATCAATCTGCAGGAGGGTGCTAAGATGTTCATATCAAGTGTTTGTTTATGAATAACAATGGCTGTGCTTTAGGGACACTGAAGGAATAGTTGGCTGAAGGTTGCTAACAAACCCTAGACCCTAGTAGCCCCCCAAATAGCCCAAATAGTTTCCATAAAAATCTTTCACAGAACCTTCCTTCATTTTACACCACCTTCCAAAGTAAATTGGATCAAGATGTAGCTGGGATGCCTCCATTTTGGTGTCTGTAGGTCTATAGGCTGGCGGCGCTGACAGCTGTCTGTCAATATGAGAAATGTTAGGGCTAATGAGAGGAGACATCTTGAGGACTGCCACGAGGAAGACCACCAGCAGACTGAAGAAGGGGGCAACTTCATAGGAGGTGGAAGAAAACTTTAATACAATATCACATTAAAAAAGATTTTATTCCAAATATTTGTGAAACTGTCCTTCCTGGAGTGACACAGCACCATTTGATACCTTACAGATACGTTGGTGGAATATTTTCCATCCAGAATTGATAACAGACATTTGTATTCCTTGCATATTAATCAAAAAATATTTAAATTAAGCATACAATACACACACAATACCTAAAGATTTAAATTTCAGCGTGCTGATCTTAGAGATTCAATGTTCACGACATGTTACACAGCCTCTTTTTCCTATCCAGGCTTGTTTTGATGCAGCGGTTTATCATTGAATTGAATGGAAAACTACATAAAAACATCACATAATTACACTGTTTGTTCAGGTTTTAAAATACAGAGTTGAATGTAGAATGTTGGCCACTGAAAATGATCAACAAATGATCTTCTGATTTAATTTATTTGCATAAAATTTCATGATAAATGGACCAGCAGAAATGCTGGAATAAAATATTTTTACATTCATTTCCACTGAATGTTAAGATGTTTTTTTCTCCTGTAAAGTTACTATTCTTGGAGATGCATGTTTTTAATTGGACAGCGAC
This sequence comes from Hoplias malabaricus, assembly GCF_029633855.1. Lineage (NCBI taxonomy): Eukaryota > Metazoa > Chordata > Actinopteri > Characiformes > Erythrinidae > Hoplias > Hoplias malabaricus. Next base: position 5,973,387 of record NC_089812.1, on the reverse strand, counting down.
AACATGGCAAAAACACTTTATTCATTCATTGTCTGCAACCCTATATCAATATCTATATCATTCATTCATTCATTCATTATCTGTAACCCTTATCCAGTTCAGGGTCGCGGTGGGTCCAGAGCCTACCTGGAATCATTGGGCGCAAGGCGGGAATACACCCTGGAGGGGGCGCCAGTCCTTCACAGGGCAACACACACACACACATTCACTCACTCCTATAGACACTTTTTGAGTTTCCAATCCACCTACCAACGTGTGTTTTTAGATTGTGGGAGGAAACCGGAGCACCCGGAGAAAACCCACGCGGACACGGGGAGAACACACCACACTCCTCACAGACAGTCACCCGGAGTAAACCCACGCGGACACGGGGAGAACACACCACACTCCTCACAGACAGTCACCCGGAGGAAACCCACGCAGACACAGGGAGAACACACCACACTCCTCACAGACAGTCACCCGGAGGAAACCCACGCAGACACAGGGAGAACACACCACACTCCTCACAGACAGTCACCCAGAGCGGGAATCGAACCCACAGCCTCCAGGCCCCTCGAGCTGTGTGACACTACCTGCTATATCTATATATATATATATAGATATATCTATCTATATATATATATATATATATATATATATATATATATATATATATATATCAATGAATACGTTAATGCACGTTAACACCTGCTGGAATTTAACATGAATATTTTTATGCTAATTAATCACGTTACCAAATTTGGCCACAACTTCATTTGTGTCAGAGGCTAAAGCTCTCCCTGAAACATTTACTAAACAAATTAAGAGATTCTTATTTAAAAATCATCAGAACTACACAGAGATGTTATAATAAAGTAAGAAAAGAACAGTTTCCTCTCACCAGTTTACCATGCAAGCACTCGGCACATTTACCTCCCTCCCACCAATACAGGGAAGTACTAGCATTTTAACTTCATTGTGATTATGTTTTTGTGATGTGATTATTTGTGATTAATCGTAGCAACTTGCATTCATATTTTTTCTGTTACCTGTGGCGGGAGACAGCTTAGTGCTCTAGTTAGTGTTACGGTTATGGTTAGCAAGCTTATTGCTTGGTATAGGGTTAATGCTGATGGACATCAGAAATCCATTGTTCCATCCACGAGGGGTGAACTATAATTCCTACACATTGTATGAATTCTAAGAATTCTCTACACAGCCAAATATGTACAAATTCAGGTTGAAACTAGGCTGAATCGTGTTAAATAAATAAAACATTTCTATGACAATAGAAACATGCCATATATATCTTTCTTCCTGTAGAGTGTGTGTTAATTAAGAAGATATGAACATAACAGGTAACTGGACTTTGGGTGTTCTCACTGCAGAGAACATTTCTACAATATGGAAGTGCTTGACACCAAGTATGGTGACCTAAGTCATTATCATAAAATTGTGGTCAGCTCTGGCTTAAAAAACATGTGCTTATTTACATGGAAGCCAATATCACGCACATGAGCCTGTGATTACATATCAACACGACACGCTTCTGTGCGTGAGGCTGGCTTTCATGCAAATGTGCACATATCTTTTCAGTTCCTTATAAGCTGACCACTGAGCTTTTGACACAGGAAACCATCTCTGCCTTTTCTGCCAGAGCAGCAACCATGCAACTTCACACAACAGCAGCACAACTCTTCAGAGACAAGAGAATTGAAGTAGCTTTCTTCTCCTAAGAACAGCAGTCGCCACTATGGGTTTGTGAAATTATAGGAGCCTGTTAAAAGGGTAAAAGTTTACAGTATTGGGAATAGATAAACAAAGAAAAGGACACCGGAATCGAGCAAGAATGTGAAGGCCATGCAGAAATGAAACTGGACATGATACGCTGTATTCAGGGTTTTGCAACTCAAGTTTTCTTCTAATGAGTCAGCAGTCGCTTTCTATTCTAGTAGGTGGTGTGTTTGGGTTTTTTAGCAGTTTAATGCTGTGTAATCCGTTGATTCAGGAGCAATAGAAACAGAGGGATGTTTAGAAAGTTGGGAGGGGAGAAATGCTTTTGAGATGGGGAATAATTAAATATGAACTGTTGTTAAGTATAAATAAATATTATCAATGAAATATTAATGTGTTGGTTTTAAACACACACTCTCTTTTTTATATATAAACCTTAAAATGTAGTTAATTAGGGCAGCACAGTGGCGCAGCAGGTAGTGTCGCAGTCACACAGCTCCAGGGGCCTGGAGGTTGTGAGTTCGATTCCTGCTCCGGGTGACTGTCTGTGAGGAGTGTGGTGTGTTCTCCCTGTGTCTGCGTGGGTTTCCTCCAGGTGACTGTCTGTGAGGAATGTGGTATGTTCTCCCTGTGTCTGCGTGGGTTTCCTCCGGGTGACTGTCTGTGAGGAGTGTGGTGTGTTCTCTCTGTGTCTGCGTGGGTTTCCTCCGGGTGACTGTCTGTGAGGAGTGTGGTGTGTTCTCTCTGTGTCTGCGTGGGTTTCCTCCGGGTGACTGTCTGTGAGGAGTGTGGTGTGTTCTCCCTGTGTCTGCGTGGGTTTCCTCCGGGTGACCCTCTGTGAGGAGTGTGGTGTGTTCTCTCTGTGTCTGCATGGGTTTCCTCCGGGTGACTGTCTGTGAGGAGTGTGGTGTGTTCTCCCTGTGTCTGCGTGGGTTTCCTCCGGGTGACTGTCTGTGAGGAGTGTGGTGTGTTCTCTCTGTGTCTGCGTGGGTTTCATCCGGGTGACTGTCTGTGAGGAGTGTGGTGTGTTCTCTCTGTGTCTGCATGGGTTTCCTCCGGGTGACTGTCTGTGAGGAGTGTGGTGTGTTCTCCCTGTGTCTGCGTGGGTTTCCTCCGGGTGACCCTCTGTGAGGAGTGTGGTGTGTTCTCTCTGTGTCTGCATGGGTTTCCTCCGGGTGACTGTCTGTGAGGAGTGTGGTGTGTTCTCCCTGTGTCTGCGTGGGTTTCCTCCGGGTGATTGTCTGTGAGGAGTTGGTGTGTTCTCTCTGTGTCTGCGGGGGGTTCCTCTGGGTGCTCAGGTTTCCTCCCACGCTCCAAAAACACACGTTGGTAGGTGGATTGGTGACTCAAAAGTGTGTGTGTTGCCCTGTGAACTTCCAGGGTGTGTTCCTGCCTTGCACCCAATGATTCTAGGTAGGCTCTGGATCCACCGCGACCCTGAACTGGATAAGCGCTTGCAGAAAATGAATAAATGAATGAATGTAGTTAATTAATATAAATACCAATTAATGTGCTATGTTCACAAGCTCTAAAATAAGAATCATTATCTTTAAATCTTCTAAACCAAAATTCACACATACTTTTTGACACATTGTTATCCCTATGAACAAATGCTTTTGCTGTGCTTTTTCTTAATGGATCTTTTTTTTTTTTTTTTGTCCAGTTAAAAACATATATCTGTGCTACATCATTGAGCACAGCCCTTCACATTATGTGAAAATGTCATGATGAATGGACCAATAGAAATGCTCCTAGTGTACTACTTGGTATACTTCCATTAAAAAAAGGAACCAAGGCTGATTTGGGGGTGGGTGGGGGGGGGGGGGGCTATCCTCCTCTGGTCAATGCATCTACAAATTACACAAGGTCCCCGTACCTTCACATGAAGTCTAGCCCTTCATCAGTGGTCACTGGACACTGTTGGTTGGATAGTTTTGGTTGATGACCTATTCTCTGTCCAGCAGTTACACAGAGACGACTACCGAAGCAATGATGTATCTGAGCCACTCATACCCATGCCTTCCACATTAATCATATCAGAGTCAATGCCGTGCTGAGAACGATCCACCAGCCAAATCACACCTTTTCTTTTGGGAATCTGTTACCACAGACTATGGCGTCTTTAGGGAGTGTTGTGCATTGTGGGCACATAACATCTGCATCTAGAGTAGGTGTATCTTAAAGTGAACAGTTTATACCTGTGAATAAGTGATTAATTATATTTATTTGAAATAAAATTAACATAAATATACAAGGTTTGTGATGTATGTGAAAGCACTGTATGTGAGATAAAGGCTGCCACTAGCCACTGGGTGACTGTGGATTGCTGGAGAAATTGGCTTGAAGGAGTGATGTGTATTTTACACTATAATTTGGGAAAGTTTGAATAGATGAAAGTAACAGAGGCCTTCTACGATTGATCATTAAACAGCAGACACCAGTGTATATTATTAAATGCAATCTGAAACCAAACAAACCAAATCAAATGTTCTACAATGTGACAGAACTCTAGCTCTGGTGTGGATTTCAACTAACAAACAAAGCTGTGGATCTGATAGTAGAGCTGGTCTCAGTGTGGTCAGTCTAGTGTGTGTGTGTGTGTGTGTAGCACTCGTGGAGAGAGGAGAAATATGTTTGACATGCGCGCTGCACACATGGCCAGGGGAGCCTTCAGCAGCAGGATACGATTAATGACCACAGAATAAGATTGCTACAATATGCCCTCCCTAACCCCTGCCTCTTTTTCTGTTGGCCTGTCATATTTCACAGGCCTCTGTGTTTGAGTGTGTGTGTGTGTGTGTGTGTGCGTGCGTGTGTGTGTGTGTGATTATATGACTAGTAGTTGTTTAATAGTTGTAGATTTTTGTTTAATGTTATATTTTTGATTAGGGTTAAGGTAAGTGTTATGTTTAGGAGTTTTAAAGCTATTTAAATAAAATAAAAAAAAGATTATGTTTTCTACACATTGTAGGAATTGCACAGGAACAGGAATATGCAAGAATTCCTGTTGCAACAAATCTCAACTCCACACTTTAAGTAGCAATATATCATTTTCTCCACAAAAATCAAACATCAAGTATACTCATTCATTCATTCATTCATTGTCTGTAAACCTTATCCAGTTCAGGGTCGTGGTGGGTCCAGAGCCTACCTGGAATCATTGGGCACAAGGGAGGAATGCACCCTGCAGGGGGGGCCAGTCCTTCACAGGGCAACACACACTCACACATTCACTCACACACTCACCTACGGACACTTTTGAGTCACCAATTCACCTACCAACCTGTTTTTGGAGTGTGGGAGGAAACCGGAGCACCCCGAGGTAACCCACGCAGACACAGAGAGAACACACCACACTCCTCACAGACAGTCACCCGGAGGAAACTCACGCAGACACAGGGAGAACACACCACACTCCTCACAGACAGTCACCCGGAGGAAACCCACGCAGACACAGGGAGAACACACCACACTCCTCACAGATAGTCACCCGGAGGAAACCCATGCAGACACAGGGAGAACACACCACACTCCTCACAGACAGTCACCCGGAGGAAACCCACGCAAACACAGGGAGAACACACCACACTCCTCACAGACAGTCACCCGGAGGAAACCCACGCAGACACAGGGAGAACACACCACACTCCTCACAGACAGTCACCCTGGAGGAAACCCACGCAGACACAGGGAGAACACACCACACTCCTCACAGACAGTCACCCTGGAGGAAACCCACGCAGACACAGGGAGAACACACCACACTCCTCACAGACAGTCACCTGGAGCTGTGTGACTGCAACACTACCTGCTGCATGACCAAGTATATTCGTGAAGTTATTATTTATAATTTACGCTTCTTTCTTCACTGTTAGAAAAACTGTCACTGTGGTGGTTCCATCAAGGGAACATTTGTACCTTTAATTAGGGAACAGAACTGTACCTTATTCTGAATAAACTGTAGATGTTAAAGTTGTTTTGATATCATTAAACACAACTCCAGCACTTCAGGACTTTTATTGTGTTCTTTTACTCTCCACAGTTGTGTAATGCAAGATTACAGAGATCCCCCTCTCCTTCTGGAGAAGAGGATGTAATGAAGCTTTAGGGAACACAGCTTTAGGGAAAACTCTAACACCACTGCTGTACCTTTAAAGATACACTACACTGTTTGTAGCTTTAGTGACAGTAATGTTCCTGTACAGTACCTTATTTATGAGAGTCTTTTAAGTGCACACACATGCACACACACTCTCGGGGCTTTGACTAACACACACACACACACCCTCTACAAAGAAGTTGCTTAGTCCAGTATCCAGCAGAGGACCCAGTGTAGCAGCCACAGAGGCTCTTTTCTCCCTGTCACAGTTCTGTGGAACATCACAATCATTTAGAAGTTGTAATTTTAAGCTGGAAAATACCACATAGTGTTCCTTTAATGATGGCTGTAATGACAGGGTTTAGAGATCCCATTACTAAACAATAAGAGTATATTTTGAGGTGGAATTAACCCTTTTCCTCTTTGTGTCAAGGGATTAATAGGAATATATACAAACAGCGCCTGCCTTCCTTTTTCCTTGTTTTCTCTTTCTTTCCCCGTCACTCTCCAGATTTGACAGTGGCTAAACAGGAGTGTGACAGCTGTTTGTTTGACTTGCCTCCTGTCATGGTTCCACATGGTGTAGTGTAGCTGTGGAACTGTGGTGTTGAGCTCTGATAACCTCCTGGAGTCCTGGTCTCAGTGTGCCAGCCCAATCTGTGGTGCAACAAATAAAAGCCCTGTTTTTTAAGTCAAAGGAGGAGGGGTGACGTCACAAAATCTGGCAACCAAATGTTGCTTGTTTAGGGGTGAGACTGTGAGTGTTTCTGAGGGTATAGGGGTCAGTGCATTGGGCCACAGGGCCAGGAAAGTAGGGAGGGAGGAATGCTGCTCGATGAGGTGTAGAACAGGCCTCTGATGGCGCTGTGGATCTTCGCAGCTGGACACAGGCGCGGTCAGCTCAGCACGGCTGTGTTTGCCGACGTGTCTGAGAGAGAATTTGAAAGTTTTCGCTTCCTTCATCAATCACCAGCCACTCTGCCTTTTCCCAGGCTCTGTGATGCTTAGCAAGCAGTGGGCAGTGGTTCAGAGAAGAAGCTTGACAGACCTTGAATTTGAAGAGAGAGTTCAACATTCTGCAGTGGCCTACGCTGAGGGAAAGGGGGTGTGATGATGTCATCAGCACTGTGCTACACGACTACCTTTGATTTACATACATTTGATTATTGTGGCCTCAGCTGATTTAACATCAGCAAAAAAAAAAATTATTAATTAAGCGACCTCCATGATTCTACCTTATATACTCCTGCTGTTGCTCTGCATACTTTGTAAGCCCCCTTTAAGAGCACTGATTGGCCAAAAACTTGTTAGTCATGAGATAGACTGGTCCCTGTTCAGGGTGTGTTGTGTCTAGTGAATCCAGGTCGCTGTGGACGCACCACATCACAATGAACTGCTTACAGTAGATGAATGAATTATAACATAGTGCTACTTTAGAGAGGTTAAGGAGTTATGTCAATTTCCACTGTATGGTACTGTATGGTTTGATTTGTTTACAGTGTCCTGTTAATGGTAATATCCTCTCTATTGTGAAGTCTACTGTGTGGTGCTTGTTGCTATTGGCAGCTCATTTTTTAAAACTCTATCTATTCTTTCATCTCAGCTTGGCTCTATCTGTTCTTTTGGTCCCTGGTACAGGTTGGTATTATTATGGAGCCCAAAATGTAGCTGGTGATATCACAAATCACTGCTTTAGAACCACAAAAATGTCAGTGTAGGGTAATGTGTCTGTGTGGGTTTCCTCCGGGTGACTGTGTGTGAGGAGTGTGGTGTGTTCTCCCTGTGTCTGTGTGGGTTTCCTCCGGGTGACTGTGTGTGAGGAGTGTGGTGTGTTCTCCCTGTGTCTGCGTGGGTTTCCTCCGGGTGACTGTCTGTGAGGAGTGTGGTGTGTTCTCTCTGTGTCTGCATGGGTTTCCTCTGGGTGACTGTCTGTGAGGAGTGTGGTGTGTTCTCCCCGTGCCTGCGTTGGTTTCCTCCGGGTGCTCCGGTTTCCTCCCACGCTCCAAAAGCACATGTTCGTAGGTGGATTGGAGACTCAAAAGTGTCTGTAGGTGTGAGTGTGTGAGTGAATGTGTGTGTGTGTCACCCTGTGAAGGACTGGCGCCCCCTCCAGGGTGTGTTCCTGCCTTGCACCCAGTGACTCCGGGTAGGCTCTAGACCCACCGTGAACTGGATAAGGGTTACAGAGAGTGAATGAATTAACCTTTTAAAACCCGATGTAAAATGTGCAGCTGCAGTAGTCACATGGCTGTAATGCACTACTTTGTACCACATTATACAGCCCTTCAGCCTCAGACACTCACTCTTACTCTTTCCCCTGAATGAATGAGGGACATATGGCATTCAGACTTTATTCATTTCAACACATAGGGTTAAGAGTGGCAGTGAGGGTCTGAGGCTGAAGGGCAGTATATTGTGATACAACGTTTTCCTGAATAAATAGCAGGATGATCAGAGTTCCACTCTCCTCTCCTCTCCTCTCCTGATCTGCCTGGAATTTCACAGGAGACTGCAGAATTTCAGTTCAAACAGAGAGAGAGAAAAGCGAGAGGAAAGTAAGATGCCAGTTCCAGCATCCTGGCCTCAGCTCTGGGCAGGACTCTCTAATATTTATTGAATTCCTGCTGCAAAAAAACCCTGCACTGAAAACGCTCGATTAAAATTCCTCTCCTTCAAATGATTTCAAAACGACGCTAACCTGGCAGTGGCCAGCGCCTCGCCTTCTCTTTTCTCTTCTTTTCTTTTTTCTTGTCTCTGCTGTCACTTTCTCCAGATGTTACTGGCCTGGTCCCTCGTCTACGTCCAGATTAGACATGATCTGTCGGGCAGAGGAGTCGCGGCGGGGTCTTCTTACACCTTTCTTTTTTTCTTCCCTCTCCCTTCACACACTTTCATATCCCTCACTCATTTCTCTCATCCCTTTCTCCATTTGTTATCTCATATTTTTCTAATTAAACTAATTCTTTATTCTCACTCATTTCACTCTCTCTCTCTCTCTCTCTCTCTCTTTCTCTCTCTTTCTCTTCCCTTTTAGAAGGATTTATGTCTCTAACATGTGTCAGTTCTTGTCATCCAGTGCATGTGCCATCTATCCGGCTATATCCACCTGTTCCTTCCAGCTGCCCCTACAAAGCCCCGCAGGCCTTTCCTTAAGCCTGAGTTTTTTTTTCCCTTCCAAATGTGCCTTTAATGGCCCCTGGGAGAAGCTGAATTCTTTCGCATTTCTTTACATCAGGCAAGAGTGAAACAAGTGATGTTGAAATTTAAAAGACCAGTGAGACCCTGGCAGCCGAGCGGTTAAAGATTGGGGATGTATGTAAATATAGGTATTTTATTTACTGATCCACCTTAAGCCAAGTCTTCTTTAATCAAGCCATGAAGATTATGACGATCATGTGCTTCCTCTAAAACATTTAAAGCCAGATACCAGTTCTTTTCTACCTCCTGCTAACACAGCTTCAAAACTCAACATGCTTGGAGGAGAACAACTAAGCAGCCACGTCTGACTTTACAGATGCCTGAGCTGATTTAGGACAATTCCTTTTGCTCTGTTGGATTCCCAACCTCGGATGACTGAGGTATCATCGGGGATTGAACTCACTATTTCCAAAGGATCAGTGCGTAGTTATTTGTGACCCCCAGAAAACCAGCTTATTGGTTTTAAAGATGTGTGAATGCATTTAGCCACTAGCATGCTGTTTTTTTTGGACTTGGACTCCACTGATGGAATGTTACAAACCATAAAGAAGCATATTGTGTGATTAGTAGAACATTATATAAATCACATTTCTACATTATGATTCCTTGTCATTTAAGAATCACTAAGTGAGTTCCTATCCTCTGACGGTGCTGTTTTTCTAGATTCATTTAGAGCTCAGTCGCCCATGTCCTCAAATGCATCTTCTCATCTGACCACATAACACCTTCTATTCTCCTGCTCACCTTCAGGGCTCTCAGCAGCGCTACTCCCTCCACTCAGTTCTCAGTTCTGCTGACAAACCCACTCATACTCTCATTTAAAAACTTCATTTTCAAACTCATCTGAGTGTTAAACTGTTTTGTGATTTTCGGGTTGGGGTTTGCTTTTGGACCTTTTCCTTTCAGGTTTCTTTATGTGCGCTCACAATTTGCAAAAGGTCTGTGGATAAAATCCCACTATATTAAACTATCCATATTCTCTCACCATATGTAAATATAACCTTAAAACTCATCTGTTCTCAATCTAAACTCAGACTTACACTAGATGTATTGGGACAGACCACTTAATTATTGAATTCTGGTGTTTTAATTAGCCACTGACACAGGTGAATAAAATCAAGAACCTAGTCATGCACACTGCCTTTACGAAGTTTATGAAAAAATTAATCATTCCAAAGACCTCACAGAATTTGAGCGTGGTATTGTAGTCAGAGGCCACATTTGCAACAACTCAGTTTGTGAAACATCTTCCCTCTTAGATATTCCATAATATCCGAGTGGTGATGTACAAAACAGGAAGCATGTAGGAACCACAGCAACTCAGCAACAAAGTGGCCACCACTTTTTTTCAGAGTTATACAGCAGGGGTCTTGAAGTGCTGAGTTTGCATAGTGCGTAAAAGTCGACAGTGCTCTGCTGAATCAATAGCTGCAGAACTCCAAACCTGCCATTGTACCAACTCCATAAGTGATGCCTGTGGATTTAGAATGGGATATGGTTAAAGCACCCTTTCACATAAATGTGTCCTATCTGCTCCTAATTATAATAGTAAAAATAATACACTTTTTCAAGCACTTTTTCTATAGACGCAAGGACACTGTACAAAGAAAAATAAAATAAACTGTAAAGTTTAAAACAACAACTATCCATGACATAATATAAATAATACACTGATTTAATTTAATAAAATTCAAATGAAATGTCCAATTTTCTGCTATTCCATGGTTGACTTATTATTATTATTAATTATTATTACTACTGCTACTAACTCTCTGTTAGATCCCAAATTAGAATTAGACAGAATCCCGAACAACAGTTAGACGGGGGGTGGCAAAAGAATATCACGCCACTTCAGCTTGTGATATCAAGAGTCGAAGATCACCATGCCCTATACCAGCAGCTAGCTAGAGGGCTATAAACCCACCTAGAATGGCCTTATATATTAGAGGAACTGCATTCTTTGGAAAGATTAAGCAGGAACCAAAACAACTGGGATGAGTTGGAGTTGTGTTTATGATCCAGCGCTAATTACATGTCCTCTGTAAGGTCTATGTGGCTGAATGCAGTCAAATCTTTACTGCAGTGCTCTAGTTTGTAGTGTAAGGCCTTTCCAAAAAGACTTAGATGGGACAGTTTTTTATTAATAATTTTCATTTCAGAAGAAAGGCATTTTGGTCGTCGAGACCTCAAGTTTAGCATCCTGGCTCCTTCCAAGTACTTCCTCCCGTCAGTTCCCTGTGGTCTCTCTTACGGTTCAAGGCCCTCGTTGTTGAGTCCGAGTGATGGTCATTGGGGAGGAGCTCTGATGGTAAAGACTGTGCTATATTTCACTCTGTTCTTTCTCCCCCTGGAGCAGGCCACAGAGGCCAGGAGGGGGGGTCACACATGTTCAGCTGAAGACGACAAGCCCCAAGAAGGAGGAAGAGCAGGACAGGGGTGTGAAACGAAACTCTAAACAAAGCAACCACTCGATTTCACATACACACACACACACACACACACACACACACCAATATATATATATGTACACATATACAATCACACACACACACACCAATATATATATATATATATATATATATATATATATATATATATATATATATATATGTACACACACACACACACACATGCACACACACACACACACACACACACTGAGCATCTGGAATCAGCGTCTTCACTACGCAGCCATGTGTGACGTGAGGGTAAGACATAAATTAGCAGGAGCTGTGTTTTTATGGCACTACACACATACACACACACACACACACACACACACACACATGCACATGCAGCGGAACCCTACTGAGTCCTAGCTTTCATTAAAGCAGATACAGTATGGCTTTGGCCTCAGTGCAAGCTCACACTCCGTCATAAAGCTCCTTCCTTCCATGAGCTCTTATTTCTTCCTTGATAACTATTGCTGTTTAAGCTTGGAATGCTACACTTTGCAGAATATATGGATTATGGAGCTTATATTTACACAGTACACTGCATTATCAATTATATGCAAATATGTGTAGTAGTTTTACATTACACTGCTGCACTGTGCTCTTTAAACCTACCTCACTTCCAGAGTTGAGGATTACGAATCCTTGCTTTGCTTGCGTTCATTAAAGGGCTGTTGTTCTTAAACTGAAACCCTTACAAAGCTTTGATCCTAAAACATATGCTTTCCCTGGAAGTTCATTTTATATTTTAAATGTAAGTGTGAATGATTGGTCACATCAGAAGGACTACCACATTTCTAGACTTGCTGCACTATGTAAGTTTGGCAGGTTTGGGGAGCTGGCGACCTCTCTGGTGGAAATGTATAACTGCATGAATCATGTGGAAGAACATTTTGTTGTAACAGGGGTCGCATTCAGTTTTTTATGATAAAAAAAAAATAAAATCTTAAGTGAACCTAGTAAAGTTGCACATTTACTTAACAACTGCAAATTTGAACTGGATCTGATTCTCATTTTCACATGGAACTGAACATTTAAAAGACTTCCAACATTGATTACTGTGCTTTCTGATCATTGAGCGTTACATATAATTTGGCATTTTTGCTCCTAATCAAGGGGGAGCCGGGAGGGAGGATCATGGTTTCCTACCATGGTAGTCCAAATGGTACATAGTGAAGTTTCTGTGGTGCAGAACCCAGGCTAACAATGCTAGTGTGATTCTCTCTACACTGTGTTCCTTTAAGGTAAACTTTAAGCAAGTTAAATATATCAGGGATATCCATTCACTACCTCTTCACTGAGCCATGCCCCCACCAATTTTACTCAGGTAGTGTGTGTGTGTGTATGTGTGTGTGTGACATTAACACACAAAACTCTCTGATTCTGCCTGAAACCCCCCACGCTATTGAACCTAAAAACCCTGATAAAGAGTATTTTAGACTTTAAAGTGTGACACACAGCAGCAGAAGAGCACTGTATTTTTACAACTTTTTGAAATGTGTTGCAGGCATTTTACCAAAAAACTAACAATACACATGAGGTAAAGAACATCAAACATTATGTATTTGCCCTGTTTCACTAGTTATTTACTAATTCAATATTCTTCTATACTGTTTTTTTAAAGGAGATTTGTAAAAACAGCTGTTTTTTGGAGGGTGGGGGAAGCAGTGGGGTGAGGGTTATGTTGAAGCAACAAGGAAGTCATTAACCCTATAAGAATGTTTCCAGCAGGATTTCCATGTTGTCTTTAGAGCGTCACACTTTCTCAATCTATTTATCTGCCTCCTGAGGGTTATGCCCTATGCGCATCTCTGTTAGAAACACTGACATCATTTGGATCAATTTAACTGTGTTTAACAAGGTCTTTCTCAGCGCTGATAAAAGATACACAAGGCTTTCTTTCTTGGTGGATGCACTGTGGATGTGAGTATATGGGTGGGTGAGTATAGTGGAGCTGAATGTGGCTCTGTACGTGTGCAGGTTTGATGTTTTTAGTCTGAATGCCCATGAAGAACGACTTGTGTGTGATTTATATGAGGCGTATGGAGGAAGTCCGTAACGTAGGTCTGAAAAGGTTAATAGTATCACTACTGGATTAGTTGTTTGTTGTTTCAGATGTCTTCGGGATGAGACGAGGCCTCATTCTCTGGGCGCTGGCGATCAGAGAGCAAACTGTTTGCTGTTTTTCTTTGTTCTGGTTTCGAGTTACTTCTTTTTCAGTTTGTTCTGTTGATCACATCAGAGTCAGAAACTCAGAGCATGAGAGAAATCCAGCCTTGTAGAGAAGTCAGAGAGAGCGATGGTGGTAGAGAGAAAGGGGGAGAGAGATTAGATACAGAGAGTGACAGACAGAAGGAGTGAAAGAAAGAGAAAAGCAAGAAAGGAAAAGGGAAAAGAACAGTAAAACAAGGGGAGAGAGAGAGGAGATTAAAAGAGAAAGAAAGAAATAACAGGAGAAAAATAAATTAAGAGAAAAGGAGAGGGAAACAAGTCTCAGACAGAGAAAAAGAAAATGGTGAAGAGAGAGGGAGAGAGAGAATGACAAAAAGAGCAGGGGAGGAAGAGAGAAAAGAGTGGTAAAACAGGAGAGAGAGAGAGAGAGAGAGAGAGAGAGAGAGAGAGAGAGAGAGAGAGGGAGAGAGTAAAAAGAAAAACAAGAAGAAAGAACAGAAGAGGGAGAGAAGAGGCTGATGAAAGAATAGAAGAAAGAAAACAGATAGATAGATAGATAGATAGATAGATAGATAGATAGATAATTTATTGCTCCCAGAGTTAAATTCGAGTATATAATAAAATGCAGATGAAGAGTGTGTAGTCAGTCCCTGAACAAGATAAAACTCTAAAAAGGGATGAGTGCAGAGAGAGGAAAGAAACTGAAAAAGTAAAAGAATGAGGGGAGCCATAAAACAAGTGTTGGGAGACAGAGGAGCAGAGAAAGAGAAAGCAGAGCGAAGGGTGAGAGCAAGAGAGAGAGAGAGAGAGAGAGCAGTGTTTATTTGGCTGGCAGAGTCAAGTGATTCTCATTTGACCTCCTCAGAGAAAAGTTCTGTTGAATGACAGCCCCCCAAAAAACAACAAGCAAACACAACACAACCCCTGGCACACAGCACTAGATGGACTCAGCAAAGGTTTACTTTATAGATTGACTAATTGCATTGCTGACCATCCAGGAAAAAGTCAAACCCTTGGCTTTGCAGGTCTAATAAAGATGGAAGATGTAAACTAACAAGCCTCTGGCAGAACACCTTCAAAAGTGTTCCCTTAAGTGTTCTTTAATAAAGAATCATTTAGATGCTTAAAGGACGCTGTTCTCTGTCTTATTTACATTCAGAAGCTCCTCATCTTTTAAGGTGGAATAGTGTGTTTGAGGAAAAAAACAGTTTGTACGCGTCTGAAGTGTAAATTATCTGTTGGTGTTTATTCACTGTTTGAATTCCCACAGAAACTCATGTGTAACTCGAGTTGTTTAGTTTTGTAGCAGTTTCGCTCTGTGTTTACTTTCATGCAGTTAAGGGGGTCAGCCAAATATGGAGTCAGTTCCACCTTACCCCTTTATTGAAGCAGGAATAGAGGAATATCCTCATCTTGGTTTGTACTTTTCAATGTTTGGTGCTACACACACAGACCGCACTAGATTTTACAGATGAATAATGTGTATCAGAGATATATAATGCAGTGTTAAGCTCTACAGTGCCCTACAGAGGGAGTATGGAGTGAACCCTACTGTGGTGTTTGATCTTTATGGTATTTTGACTAAAGCATGTCACAGGTATTTCAAACATGTTTAATTGTCCCCGTTTAATGGTTTGGTTCTTTATGCACTGTATTACCAAACATCAATGACATCTACTCCTCTCTGAAGGCTGTGCAGGCACAAAAACCAGCACAATTTCTGCATTTATTTGATTGCATTCAGCCATGTAAACAAAAACCAGGAGGTAATGTAAATATATTGTATGGTGCTCCATAACACCAGAAAACAGAGCTGCAATGCTCCACAATCCATTGCTGCAGAGGCTTTATGCACAACTTGCTGATGTTAAGCATTTAGCACTGCTGTGGATCATTCTCAGCGCTGCAGTGACACTGACGTGGTGGTGGTGTGTTAGTGTGTGTTGTGCTGGTGTAGAGTGGATCAGACACAGCAGTGCTGCTGGAGTTTTTAAACCCTGTGTCCATTCTCTGTCCACTCTGTGAGACACTCCTCCCTCGTTGGTCCACCTTGTAGATGTAGAGTCAGAGACAGTAGCTCATCTGTCGCTGCACAGTGTGTGTCAGTCGTCCTCTAGTCCTTCATCAGTGACACAGGACGCTGTCGGCTGGATGTTTTTGGTCAGTGGACTGTTCTCAATCCAGACACTGAGGGGTTTAAAAACTCCTGCAGCACCACTGTGTCTGATCCACTCTACACCAGCACAACACACACTAACACACCAACACCACCACATCAGTGTCACTGCAGCGGTGTCAAATGAGGCTAAATAAATATGTAGAGAAACAGATGGGCTACAATGTGTGGAAATGAGGAAATTCTAATTCTAAAGCTCACTTTTACCTGACATTTAAAGTGAAGGAGAAGTTAAGAAGTGATCTCTCTCACTCCCCATGCAGCTCAACAAGAGTAAGAAGGGTTTTTGAACATTTGGAGCCCATGCTGTAAACGGATTAGTCCAGCTGAGATTTACAAGGTAACAGCAAGCGCAAACCAAGACAAACTGTGTAATATCAGCCTGTGTGTGTGTGGTGGAAGCAACAAGGATTTTTTTTTTAAAGCAGGTAATTGAAAGCAAATGGATGGATGGAAAACCGGCCCTTAATGACATCAAGATTTCTCCTCTGTATGTTATTGAATAATGGGCACAGAGATGGAGATGAGATCCTTGGTTTAGACAGCAGTGCCCATACTCTGCATCAAATTAAGCCCAAGTGTAGTCCGCAGCATTTGATTGTGTCCAGATCAGAAGACTAATGCTGGAAAAACAGGGCATTGGATGATCTGGGACCATGTTTCTGAGAAGTGCTTGCATAAAAGAATGGGAAAGTGGAATTAGCATACAATCACATTGTGAAATAATAGCATCCTGGGGTGGGGTGGGGTGGGGGGGATCCAGGGAAATGATAATGATTTCTTCACTGTAGTTTATTTTAGCCTGTGAGAAATAAAACGCATTATTAAAGATGTAAAATCGGTGGTTTCTTTGTTGAGCACATACCTTGTTTCTACACTCACTGTCCACTTTATCAGCTCCACTGACCACACAGGGGCACTCTGTAGTTCTACAGTTCCACTTGTTGCCCTGCATTCCTTGTAACCCACTTTCACTCTCTTCTTCAGCGCTCAGGACCCCCCCCACAGAGCAGGTGTGGTGTGGTGGTGGATCATTCTCAGCGCTGCAGTGACACTGACGTGGTGGTGGTGTGTTAGTGTGTGTTGTGCTGGTGTAGAGTGGATCAGACACAGCAGTGCTGTTGTTCACGGTTGGCAGAGCAGATATTTTCCTGAGATAAGGCAGAGATAAGGACACTTAATCCACTGTTTACAGCAGGTTCAGATCATAGTAATATGTGATATACACGTGGAAGTGTTCTTTAATGAAGGCCCAGTAAAGTCTGAGGTTTGAATCCCTGAATCATTTGCCAAGAGTCAATTCCTACTTTCAGATACTCAAATAAATCGATTTGTTTTGGAGTTGACTCCTGTTCACTAGCTATGTTTACTTTGTATTGTGCCCTTACTCACTGGGTTTCCTCAGGGTGACTGTCTGCGAGGAGTGTGGTGTGTTCTCCCTGTGTCTGCATGGGTTTCCTCCGGGTGACTGTCTGTGAAGAGTGTGGTGTGTTCTCCCTGTGTCTGCGTGGGTTTCCTCCGGGTGATTGTCTGTGAGGAGTGTGGTGTGTTCTCCCTGTGTCAGCGTGGGTTTCCTCCGGGTGACTGTCTGTGAGGAGTGTGGTGTGTTCTCCCTGTGTCTGCGTGGGTTTCCTCCGGGTGACTGTTTGTGAGGAGTGTGGTGTGTTCTCCCTGTGTCTGTGTGGGTTTCCTCCGAGTGACTGTCTGTGAGGAGTGTGGTGTGTTCTCCCTGTGTCTGCGTGGGTTTCCTCCGGGTGACTGTTTGTGAGGAGTGTGGTGTGTTCTCCCTGTGTCTGCGTGGGTTTCCTCCGGGTGACTGTCTGTGAAGAGTGTGGTGTGTTCTCCCTGTGTCTGCGTGGGTTTCCTCCGGGTGATTGTCTGTGAGGAGTGTGGTGTGTTCTCCCTGTGTCAGCGTGGGTTTCCTCCGGGTGACTGTCTGTGAGGAGTGTGGTGTGTTCTCCCTGTGTCTGCGTGGGTTTCCTCCGGGTGACTGTTTGTGAGGAGTGTGGTGTGTTCTCCCTGTGTCTGTGTGGGTTTCCTCCGAGTGACTGTCTGTGAGGAGTGTGGTGTGTTCTCCCTGTGTCTGCGTGGGTTTCCTCCGGGTGACTGTTTGTGAGGAGTGTGGTGTGTTCTCCCTGTGTCTGCGTGGGTTTCCTCCGGATGACTGTCTGTGAGGAGTGTGGTGTGTTCTCCCTGTGTCTGCGTGGGTTTCCTCCGGGTGCTCCAATTTCCTCCCACGCTCCAAAATCACACATGGGTAGGTGGATTGGTGACTAAAAGTGATTGAATGTGTGAGTGTGTGTTGCCCTGTGAAGGACTGGCGCCCCCTACAGGTTGTGTTTCTTCCTTGCGCCCAGTGAATCTGGGTAGGCTCCCGACCCATAGCAACCCTGAATTGGATTGGACCAAGGTACATGTCCTTCGGGTTTGTTTGCTGTAGAAGGCTTGGAGAAGCTGGAGAACCTGGAGAATAGCATTCACTGAGAGAAACAGCCCTGACCCTTCCCCAAACGACCAAAAACCCACCCATTTCAAAACCAGAGCACAGAATATACTCTTGAGCACAGAAACAGGCAAATGGTACAGAGCTTGGCACGCAACTGAAAAATTTCAGAGGGTTAAACCTGTCGAGGATGGAAAATGATTATGATCTGTACACATGCAGTTACCCGCTCTGTGCTCGCTAGAGGGATATTTACACCCACAAAATGTTGCGTGTTTATATTTTTCGGTTTTGCGGTCAAATGAGGCTCAAATGTTCCACTTTTCTCAGGGCTCAGTGGGTGAAAGAAGCTTGAATCTAGTATTAAGTTTAAATGAAAATGCAAACAGCAAGTTGGTAAATTAGCTAACCTTTGTGGCACGTAAGTGGTAAAAATGGTGGCAGCTGACTCCTTTTGCGTCTCCTCTTTCTCTGTCTGTGTTTTCTCTCCATCTGAAGCGGAGGCAGTTACACCTCTAACCACGATACTGCAGCACTCTGTTAACTTTAACACTCACTGAAATGTTTGTGTGATATAATCTATCGCTGAGTCAGAGACTGTTCCCTATTCACCATACGTAGAGTGCACTATTTGGGGTAGTGTCAAAAAACAATGAACAATTTTCAGTGCACTCAAAAACATCCCACAATGCACTGCAAAATTAGTCCTCAGACCCATGTACACTACATTAACTGGAAATAGTGGGTAGGGATACCCATAATGCACTGTGGTGTTTGATAAAACCTACACGAGATAGTATTTGAAATCATTCACTCACCTCCTGAATTCAGGTCCTAATTGTGCACTATATAATGAGTAATATAGGGAATAATAAATAGGGAACATTTTGGACATAGCTTCTATCACGGGAAGTCTCACTAAGAGATTCCACACAAACCCTGCTGAGCACAGTGGAAAACCAAACTCAGGCCACAGAATGGTTCTATGGGAGGGATTAAAGGACCTAGGGATTTACTGATTGGCTCTTTAAGCTTTTTGTTGCTCAACATAAGCAGGTAAGCCCCTTTTTTTCCCGCCTTAGTTCATGGTATTCCCAGAGTGTAACATTAGTCTGTGCTGCGTCACACAAACAAAAAGCAATCAAAACACGTCTAGTTCTCCATTTATTCAGCATAATTATTATTCTCGAATGATTATTACGAGGCACTGTGCACTTCTTGCTCCTGAATTAGCAAAGAAAATATAAACTGTAACCGTGACAACGGGTCCATAAAGGCATAAGGAAAAAACGGACCCTTCCTTGCTGTCATGGAAAATAAGGTGAACACAAAAAGGGATGTTCAGGAGCAGTTGTGCATGAGCTAGAGATCACCACACTCAATGCCAAGTGTCAGCCAGATGGGTATAAAAGCCTTCAGTGTTGCACAGTGGAGCAGGGAAGAACTGACTTATCTGGACTCTTGGAGCCAGTCCAGTATCTTAGAGAATGGTGTTTGTGCTCCAAAACCCTTCACTTCACTAAGATTTAAGTAAATTAATGCCTTTTAAAATCTCACAGCAAAAGGGGCCCACTCCCTTCTTGAAAGTCTTGATTTAAGGAATGCTGTATGAGCAGGTGTCCTGTTGGGCTTGTGTCTAAGGCGAGAGAGCTGGCATTAAACCAGAGCTAGTGATGCCTTTTTTTTGTGTGTGTGGGCTGTTCTGCACTCTGCATACAATACATATTTACCAGAAGAAGTCAAGTTTTTGTTTGTTTGGTTTTTGAGCGAGTTTCATCTGCTTTGTGTTACTTTGCTTCTGAATGAATGAAGTTGTTCTCTGCAAGATGATCGTGCTAGGTTTCACGAATGCATGTACACAGTATTGGAACCAATTTGGCTTACTGTATGTGGAAAAAGTGAATGTTCTGTATGTGTGCAATGAAATAGAAATGTGAGCAAGATGGTGATATGCTATCGTTATCCTGATTAAATTACATCAGTGTTTCTCTCAGTATATCATGGCTATTGTCAGTATTTTGGAACCCAGAGCGACTATATTCAATTCGGAATATGTCTATGTACAATAGGGATGCTTTAAAGGAACACTACCTAATATTTTTAAGATAAAAGTACAGTTTCAAAATCATTCACCACTCCAGTGGATATGAAATATTGGACTGGTGTTCGGATTGAAAGCTGTTGAGATAGTCTCAGTTTAAAGACTTTCTTCCATTGTAGTCTGGGTCATAGTGTGTTTACTGATTGCACTGATTTGTTTCAGTAGGACCAACTAAAATGGTCTCTCTCTGGAAGCCGATTTTTGGAATACTGACCTTGAATGTTGGATTTATGAATAGTTCATTTATTATCTGTGGCATTTTTGTAGTTTATACATCTTTTCTGTGTTAAATCAATCAAATGAAATTTGAATTTAACTTCATAAAAAAGACATGACAAGAGTTTTTATTACATTATTAATTAATGATTAATTTTATGCCATTTGTCAAAACACCATGAGTCTAATTGACTCTGTTAGGGACCTCCGATAAGAAGGATGTACTATATCAAGAACCCACTTGAAAGAATCCCCAACCTCAGCCCCGTTGCTGAAATATGACCGATGTTGTGCAGCTGATGGTGGTCCAGCAAATCTAGGCTTGATTTATTATTTTGATAATGTCTTTTCTTCTCTAAAGTCTCCAGAACTTTATCTGTCCTAAAAAAAAATAGGCCTAGAAACGCTCCACTCTGATCCCCCTCACTGTTACGGAGACAAGAGAGAGCTTACAGTGGATAGTGGTCTTGCTAATCCTGGCTGGATGATGATGTGTGTTCTCTCCCTCTGTCTCTCTCTCTCTCTCTTTCACTCAGAGCCCAGTCCTAAAGCCGCAGACACAGTTAATGAGATTATGGTAATAGAATTTCTCTGCTCTGACCTGCGGACTCTGCCAACTTTATCCTGGTCCTGAGACAAAGGCAAGGAGCTGGCTGGGCCTTTCCACGGGGCACCGGTGCTGGCATGGCTTTATTTCCTCATGGGGCTCTATTCGATCAATATTTACCACAGTACAAACTCACTTCCCTAGCACCAGAAGATGAGCACATGGAGATTTATTATTTCTTTTAAATAGAGAGGAAATTAGACAGCATTCATATTTCATTTCCTTTTATTCTCAAATTCTAATCGTTTTAAACCTGGCACAGATTTGTCAGAGTTTATAATCATGCTTTATATCCTCATCTAAGTTCCTGCATCATTCGATCACATATCCTTTGCATTTCACAATGTCCAGGTCAATAGAAATGCTCCAAAATGACTTGGAATAAAATGTGTTTGCATTACTTTTTATTAAGAGTCAGGAACATCCAGCATTTCTTCTGAAATGAAGAGTGTTCAGTGATAGTTTGTCCCTCTTTGCTGCTATTCTTCTGGGAACATTGCTGTGTGTGAGTTTGATGGCAGACATGAGAAAAATAGTGAAACAGGATGTGTGTTGCCCTTGTACGACTGAATCCCAGACACTGCTACCTTTTCTTAATCCAGCATTGTGTAATCTAGGTTTTTAAAAACTCCAGCAGCACTGCTGTGTCTGATCCACTCACACCAGTATAACACACTCTCACTGGTGGACTGGCAGTGACAAGTTGTGTGTTGGCCTATGGCCAGTCATTAGCTGTGGCTAATGGGACTAATGAGAGTTTGCCTGGTTGCTGTAGTTTCCAATCCACGTCAGAAGTGTTTGGGGTTGTGTTACGTTTGAATGTCAATATTTGTATATCATTATAAAAGGTTGTGAGCCTCCACACAAGCATCTGAAGATGGGGAGCTTTGTTTAAGTTCTACTCCTTGCTCTTTTACTCCCGATTGGCCTCATTTTACTTTGTTTTGTTGTTTCTATTGTCGCCCAGTCTCCATGGGTGATGCGTCCAGATTTTTTGCTTTGCTCTTTCCCTATTTCTTGTTGGGCCTTTAAAAAAAGACCACCCATAGGGTCCGGAGGGGGCTGCCGTCTGTGTGGAATAATAATAGAGTCCCCCTGGGAAACGTGCCCACAGAGAGGCCTGTCTGACAGAGAAGAAAAATTTCGGTTTCAGCTTCCGTTCTCTCGCAGGAACATTCATCAGGCCTCTCCATTCATGTAAGGTCACAGCTTTACACACTTTCACAGGAAGCTAATGCTAAAGCTAGCGCTACAATATACAGATATTGTTTAGGAATGTCTTAATCAGAAACCATTTTACCATAGCTGTGGTGTAATAGTTAATATACCTATTTATACTAGTGTTCTGCAGGGCTGTTTTAATGTCCCAGTGCCAGTTATACAGTCTACAAATAAAGAAACGTGTTTTTATATGTGTATAATGATATATTTACTATGTTTATAAGTTTGCAGTCTAAAAACGTACTGTTTCTCATTGGATCAGGGGATGGGATTAGTGGCATTCCTTAGTGGGCTAAACATTCCCATGAGTCAACTTTGCAGTAGTGTCGCTGCCATATCACTCCAGGGTCCTGGGTGCGTGATTCAATCCTCGCCTCAGGTCACTATTAGCACTTTTCCACCAAAACAACTCTGGTTCCTGAACTTGCTCTATCCAGGAATCTTAAAAACTTCCAGCGCGTTTTCACCCATTTTAACGGGAAAAGAATACATCATCAGTAGGGGGCACTGCAGGGCTTCTCGGTTACAGCATCACTGTGGCTGAATTCTGTGCCAGCCCCAGAGGCAGAGATAAACATATAGAGTCAGGGAAGATTCATGGTTCTGATCAGAGTGATGTAGGATACATGTTTGTAAATGCTGCAGAGTTCCAAGCCGGAGAACAGTAGCCAACGTGCCTCATCGCAGTCCAAGAAAACACATGCAAAATGAAGCATGTTCCTGGTTCACTTCCTTTGATTTACTACAATACTCTGTAAATGACCCGTCCAGCTCCACTACGCTACAACACTTTATTTGAGGCTCTGGGCTCTTTCTGGAGTTTCTTTAGCTTAACACGCTCACGGATGCCATCACAGTTCATGCTGAAAAACCTGCTATTCTTTGGTTCCAGCTCGAAACAAACATGTTGGTGGAAAGAAATGATTCCAAATTAGGCTTGTGAACTGGAACTGATCCAGTTCCATAATGGTGAGTTCTTGCTGTGCCTGCATTGGTTTCCTTACAGTGCTCAGAGTCCAAAAACACATTTTTAGGTAGACTTGCTGTGAGTGAGTGTCCAGTGTGTGTTTATGCCTAGCGCCCAATGGTTCTGGATAGGCTTTGGATGCACTGCGCTCTGATCAGAATCAAGCAGCTACAAAAGATAGATGGACTAATTAATTGATTAACAAACACTTTCCACTGTTTCAGCAAAAACAATATCATATTATAAGATTAGAGAATGCAACAAATGAAAATCTGATACACAGAATAAGGTTGTATGAAGTGGTTTGGCTTTGTACAGTATGACTGCAGAGTCATATTTGTGCCTGAAAACAAGTCTTCCCAAAATGGAGGATGTTGAAAATATTGATCTTATTATTTATGTTATTAAGTGGTCTCTGACTTTTGCATTGAACGGCATGTCCCACCCCCACTCTGCACCTTATCTAAGTTCAGTTTCTAAACTAGCACAGTCACTCTACCTCATCGTTTCTTGGGCTGAGGTCAGTTGTTGTTGTAGTGTGTTGTGGGTTTTGAAGTAATTTCCTGACTTGTTATATGATGTCATGAGGTGTGCCGGTTAATTATGTCCCCGATGAGGTGTGTAGTCATCAGTACGCCCTTAGCATAGCAAAGAAGCGAATAGGTTCTCTGTTTTTTTCAGGACTGAGAGGTGTATGATGAAAGAGTTGTGGCAGCAGCTGGTCGTGGGCACAGGTCTGAGTGCCTTTGAGACTGTTTTGTCCAGACTATATGCTGATGGCTTTATCAGATGAGTCTCACTCTGTATAAATCATCCACTTCCCCTTGTCCTTCCAAATTCATCATCTGCAGCATCGCCCTCTCAAGTTCAGTTGCTGTGAAGCAACCACCAGAACAAAACCTTCAATCTCCAGGATGCAAATGTCTAAGCAGTGACCATTTCCAAAGCCCAGAGGAGAACATAATTGGCCTCACTATCACCGAGTTGGTAGGATGTAGCTCCTTCTTCTCTCATCACTCATTTCTAATGTAACATTACTGTGTTCTGTGACCCTAACCCTAAACCTAACCCTAACTGTTTTCTCATGGCTATGACGGAAGCCATTTTACAGCATTTCTAATGGCATTTTTGTGCAAAAACTTCTGGCACAGTGTATATGAAAAGCACTGCTTTCAAACATTAATATTTAATTAAAATAAATATTTGATGCACACGTGTACATTATAAATACATGGGGAAATACGTCACAGTAAAATTGTTATTTCCAAAAACTAGCAGAGGTGTAGAGAATAGATCTAATTCATACCCCTGCAAAAGTATTGATAAGTACATTCCTAAATACAAGCCTAGTTAATTAATGAAGTACTGGGTAATGTGTAGACTGCAGTAGAAGGTTTTAAAGGGAACGTCTATGACTGTGGGGAACTGCAGTTCTCTCTGGTTTGTTTATGTTCAGAAGCTCTGTGTCTTTTAAGGATTAACAGGTTGTTTGAAGAGAAAAACAATGTTGTTTGTATGTGTCTGACATGTAAATTGTCTGTAAGCGTTTATTCGCTGTTTGAATTCCCACAGAAACTCATGTGTAACTCGAGCTGTTTAGTTTTGTAGCACTTTCGCTCTGTGTTTACTTTCATGCATTTAGCGCTATCCTGAATTTAGAGTCAGTTCCACCTTAAGTATTACAACTGTAACAGCAAAAATACATCAGTGTTACCCCCTTATAGAGCAGGAATAGAGCAACATCCTCATCTCTTTTCATGATTTTAAACATTTGGGAGGCTCTTTGCCATTTGTCTGACATGTGCAGAGAGCGACGAAGCCTAGCATGTCTGACCAAGCCGATTTGTTTGTTTTTAAAACACTAGGCCTTCGTAAACCCATTAGACCTGTTTCCAAGGCGCTAACAGACTGGAGAGTAGCACATGGTTAGGAAACATCCGAAGTTTATAAAAAGTGTTTTTTTTATTACATTTGTGTAAGCCTTTAATATTTCCAGATTTAATGCCTTTAATCATTACTTCAGAAAGACTCTGGCTCTGAGTTGCTCTTTTTAAACCCAATCATATCACGGACCTGCTGCAAATGAACATAATTTAGTTTTATAGCATTACACTTCACCAGAATTTTTTTTTCCAGTCCCTTTTTTTTAAATGTGTTACTGGAATCAAATTCCTAAACAATCCAGTAGATTCAAGATTTAAATTGTCTTTGTGCTATTTTCATTTAACCATGATTTAAATGATTTGCACATCACCATCAGAACTAATTTTTGAAATCGAATTTGTAGGTGTCCTGTAGTTGTATAAAGTGGATCACAATGAAACAGCAGCAGTTAATGCTGAGTAATTTTAAATGAGACGAGAGAACAGACATCTTGACTCCCTCCCCTCCCCCTTTTGTTGATTTCAACATAGAGAGACCCTTTCCAAACCAAGCGCTGATTGTGTTTGTACAGTCGGTGATTTATCGCGGGGAGGTCGGTTTCTTTATGCGAGACCTTGTAAAGAATAAACAGCGGTTTGCAGTGCGTTTGTTTCTTTAAGCAGTGGGGTACTGGTGTTGGTGGAAAGCTAGGCCTTATTCATCATCCCAATAGTGCCCAGTAATGGACTGTGAGCTCATGGTCTGAGAACCTGGTGTAAAAAGACGACCCAAACATCACACGTCCAAGCTCCGAGCGCTCGTTTAAAGCAGCGAGGCCTTTTACGCGTCTGGGACCAGGTTCTGTGTTGTTTAAAGCGCAGCTGTCTGAGGATTAAACAAAAAGAATGGCTTCACATTGTGTCACAGTCTCCATGAGCATTGGTGGTGTTTCTGTAGAGCTCCTGCTGTTGGAGGTTCAGCTAATGGTTTTAGAGCTTGAGCAGTGTATAGAAGTGTAGACTGCCAGAGTAAAGCTTGCGGTGTTAGGATGGTGGCCTTATCCTGAATCTGGTATATGGTACCACAGCACAGTCACCAGAGATGGGAACAGAACCCCAAACAGTGGATGTTTCTATACACAGAATAAAAGCCACATCAGTTTCATATATATTTTCAGTATTTTTTTTCCTTTTATTGTAAACAGTATGATACAAAAGATAAGCTTCTTTTAAGACAATGGCATGTATTTTCTTAAACAAAGATTCATTTGCATTAAAACGATGAGATCTAAGATATGAAAGAATGAATAAAGAACAAAACACTGACAATAAAAAGGTATGCTGGTGATTCAATAAAGAATGTCTTTATGTCTTTACCATGTGGCCATCGCCTCCATTTATTTCATATTTGTTAGAATTAAATTCAAAAATGAGAAACAAAACAAAAACGTCCAGTTGTTTTTCAGATCTGATCAAGTTTTTTTTTATCACAATTAGAAGGAATCTGTACACAACTAGATAATTAAAAAAAATGAAATGGAAACATTTACAAATGATAAATAAACCAAGACAGTTAAAGTACCACTAGAATGTGATCTCTGGGGGTGGGGTGGGGGGGGCAGGGGGAGTCAGCTCAAATTAGTCTTAAAGGGTTGAAGTGAAAGATTAAATACAAAATAGTTATTACTTTTTCAAATAAAATTAATACTAATGAATAAATTAAAGAGTTTAAGACTTGATGGGGTTCAGTGGAATGGGAGCGGGATGAAGGACACTTACTGCAGAGAGAGAGAGCGAGAGAGAGAGAGAGAAGGAGAGGTGATATCGGCTGTTAAAGAGGCACTAAGGATCTCTATGCTGGCTGACCAGGCACTGATGGCACAAAGGCTAGATGCTTAATCTGCACTAAAGCAGATGGCACTTTTGCTATGGCACTTTCAAAAAGCGACAATCGCGGCTATGAACACAGACAAAAGTAAGGTATCATTTCTGTCTATTTACTGCTGTTGTGAGGACATAGGAAATGAAACTAGATTTCCATAAGCCACGTCGGTTTGGCCCGTTCTAAAAGGAACACAGGGATGGCAGAGATATGTACAGAGGATAGAGGAGGGAAGTGTTAGGGAAAGCATTTTTAGATCTCTTTATAAAATTTAAAAAAATAATAATAAAAATACACTGCAAGAAAGAAAGAAGGGCCCTCTCTTTTTACGGCTTTCATATCCTCTGTTTACACAAACACATCCCCAGAAGAGCAACCTGAAAACGAGGAGGAAATAAAAAAAAACATAAAAGATAATACATACACAGTACATACCAAAATATTTAGAATGAATATATCCTCACAGAGGATTCCTCTCTTTCAAGCGAGTTTTTCTTTTTCGTTAAAACTAGAAAAATATAATCGCAACTCGGAGCATTTGTATTTTTTTTGTCTTTTTTTTCCACATTTTTAAAAAAGGCACTGTCGGGAGCCATTTCTGATATTTTTCAGTACTACAAACAAAATCAAAATAAAGTCCTGCTTGTTGTTTTATTTTCTCTGTTGGCTTGTGCAGGGGGTGGAAGGCAGAGAGCCTTTAAAGGCCAGCAGTCTGTTTCTGCACAAAATGGTGGTGATAATTGTCCAGTTCCCATTTTAGTCTTTCTCCTAAGGCCGGGAGAGCTGGGTATACACGGGCTGCTCCCAATGCTGGGGACTGTGGGTCTGAGGCATGGAGGGGACCCCGGTCGTGTCTGCGATGGGGGTGTACATCGGCCTCTGGCCCGGACTCATGTAGCTGAAGGTGGAGTAGATGCCGGAGCCCTGACCGGCAGCGGCATGGCTGTAGTAGGAGCCACTGTGGTGGTCAGCGTAATCGTACTGGGTGCGGGCCACTGACGGATAAGACGAGGAGCTGTAGTGCTGCAGGTTGAAGGACCCGTACGCTACGTGCTGCGGGGAACCCTGGCCTTGTTCGCTGTAGTGGCTGGGGCTCAGCTGCTCTGTCTTAATCTGTGTGGGACGCTGCTGGGCCTGGCTTTGATCTGTCGGGGTCAGAGGGGTCAGTGGGGTCAGAGGGGTCAGGGAGTGCTGCTGCTGTTGTGGCTGTTGCTGTGGTTGCTGTTGTTGCTGTTGCTTGGGCATCCAGCCAGTGGAGCCGGTCATCCCATAGCCAGCTGAGTAAGCCTGGGCATTGGAGGGGACTCCTGGATGACCGTGGAGTGGCAGGTACTGGTCTAACTCACTCCTGTCAAAAGTCTCGATGTTGGAGATGACCTCACCGAAGTCCACATCCTGGAAATCGATGTTGAGCTGTCGACCGTTGCTCTCTGGCATGGAACGGCCCTCGCGCTTCAAGTCTGGCTTGCCACCTGGAAGGTCTGTTTTGGGGGTTGTGGGGGGCGTAGGAGGACCCTGAGACTGGCCTGTGGTTGGAAGAGAAGAAGAGTGGTTTAATCCTTAGAAGTTTACTTATTCTAATAGATAACGAACATGCAAATCGAATGCGTTTTAATGTCTGGTTGAGTATCTACAATCGTCATAACAGTGGAACCCTTATTGATTCCATACAGAACCATTTTGTGAAAAATGTTCTTTAACGAGCCATGACCAACTAGATCCCCAGCACAGTTCAGAACCACTGGACAATAAAAACCTGTTTATGTTTTGTTATTTAATTGCTCACAGCTCAGTACTGAACCCTTGCCTTTACCAATTTACTACTTGCTGAATGTACAAAACAAATCTAAAGTTTAAGAGGTTAACTTCTCCCCGTGTATTACGTTACTGATGCAACTGAAGTGCAAATAAAGATAGGCTGTGAAGTGAAGAAAGCGACGATAAGATTTATGAGCTTTCCCTGCATGCAGGAATGGTGCCATTATATAATGCGCTCGCTGGAAGTTACATTTGTGGAGTGAACACAACTGGTAGGTTTGCATCATAGCTTATAACCCTGTAATCATTAACAGATTTCCTTTATTTATGACTGCCCTCCATTTCTGAATTGGATCCACATTCAAAGGCTGTCGTTCCAATATCAACAAGGCGAGTGAGAGAAATATAGGGCACTTCACAGAAGTCTTGCTTACAAAAGTCAACTGAGACGTTGTGTATGTTTTGCAAAAATGGGAAAACTATTGTAAGAACATTTGACCCGGGGTCCGGTGGCTCTTTGCTTAGATAACGCACACTGTACAGCGATTAGGACTCTGGTTAAAGTACCTGAATGGTCTGAGGGGGAGTGCACTTCTCCCATGCTGGAGGCTGGAGAGTCGGCCTGCTGCAGGGCTTTGAAGATGGCGTTGGGAGAGATGTGGGTCTGCTCGCCCTCCTCCGACTCACTCTGTCCATTCTTTACTGACTTCCTCCGTCTTGGCTGGTACTTGTAGTCAGGGTGGTCTTTCTTGTGCTGGACCCTTAAGCGCTCAGCCTCTTCTACGAATGGGCGTTTCTCGCCTTCGTTCAGTAACCTGCGTTCAACACACAGCAGAAGTTCATTTTAATGTTTATGAAGTTTGGACAGGCCACGAAGTAGGTTTAGAAAAATAGGAAGAGCTGAGGGAGAGACCTCAACTGATTATGTTTCATATTATTATTATTACCATCAATTCCTTTAGCTTATGTTACTGTTACTGCTGGTAAATCAAGGTTTTCATTACAAATGGAGCACAGCCAAAAGAAGTTTTCCATTATGTGTCAATTGTTCTTCTTTTGTTTGTTTGTTTGAATAAAAAAAAAACACTTGTTGCTAAGGATGATAAATGTTAATAATTACATTAATATAAGCTAGAAACATATGTCTTGAAATACACTCAATATAACCCTGATATTGTATTTCTACTATGTTTCACTGGTTTCAAAGCTAGCAGGAAGCTACATTAGTGTACAGTAATACACAGGTCAAATGGCGTGCTGATATTCTACTGTAATCTGACCAGGGGCGCCCATAACGTCCTGAAATGCAAAGGACTGAGGGCTAAAATGCACAATTACAGCAAGAAATAGAAGGAAATAAGAAGAGTGATGAACATTTAAAGTGCTGAGAACTATTGACTACATTGTAGATAGAAATACAGCAACATTAACAAAACATTGGCCATGTTTGTGTCATTTTTGGACCACTCCTCCATTCCCTGCTGCTACAGTACCACTGTTTGTGGAGTGTATGTGAATATATCACGTCGTGGGGACTCAAACCTCTTGTATTCAGCTGAACGTAAGTCAATTTTAAGACGAAAGCAAGGTTTAAAGAGCTGACAAGCGTAAGACTTTTACGTTTCAAAAAATGGACGCTACAGTAATGAGAACACGAGCATTTTAATTTTATACAAGAGTTGCACTAGTTTATTTTCCTTTGGAAAACTAATAAAACATACAGAAGCACTTTCAAAACTTCAACCTACAAGAGTAGTGTGTGTGTGTGTGTGAGAGAGAGAGAGAGTTAGTTTACCTCCACAGTTTGCCCAGTGTCTTGCTGAGCTCGGCGTTGTGGAGATGTGGATACTGATCCGCGAGCTTCCTGCGCGCTGCCTGCGCCCAAACCATGAACGCGTTCATTGGTCTTTTGACGTGCGGCTTGCTCTTGCTGGAGCCGTGCACGCGCACGGGCATGGGCACGAGCGTCCAGTCGTAGCCCTTCAGCACCTGAGACACGGCGTCGCGGATACACACGGGGAACTTCTCCTCGTCGTCCTTCTTGAAGTCGCCGTCGTGTCGGTTGTCGGCGGGACGCGTGTTCTCCGCGTCCGAGCCCGAGGCTGAGGGGCACGGCGAGGCGGCGGCGGACTCCCCCGACTCCGCGCTTGGACTGGCGGCGTCGCAGAGCACCGCGTCCCGCTCGTCTGCCATTTTCACGTACGGGTCGAGGAGATTCATGCGAAAACAACAAAAAAAAAAACTTAAGATGGAGAAAGATCCTCGTGTGCGGCGCGTGAGAATTGCAACAGCAACGATAACACAGGAGCTCGGTCAAGGCGCGCTCCCGCGTTCACAGTGATTCAAAAGTCCGTTCAACGAAAGGGAGGCTGGCTCATGCACGCGCACCGGGCTTCTGGACTGCGTTGGAGAACAAACGCACAGACCCTCGCTGAGTTTCTTCGAGCTTCGGCTGGTCAATCCGAACCTGAGTCTGAACACACACTCACACACTCACACAGGGCAGCGCGGGCTTATAAGAGCGCGGGGGTGGAGCCTAAACTTGACACAGGACTCTCTCTCTCTCTCTCTCACACACACACACACACACACACCAGCCCAGGGTCCTGTCTAATACTGTGACAAATACTGATACATTTGTATGTGCAGAGGGTCAGTGTGAGTTTTATCAAAACACAGTGAGAAAAACAGAAAAATAAACTTGTTATAGCCTTAGAATCCCATTTAAACAGATGTAAGTGTTCATTAATTAAATTAATTGCTGCAATTCTGCATCACTGCACATCAAGTGAGGAAAGTACAAACGTGATACATGCTGTAAGGTATCTCTCTCTCTCTCTGTATCTATCTCTATCTCTCTCTCCCACAAGTCTATATTAGTTTTCTCTTTATCTGCCGCTGATGATGCACCGAAACCCTGAGGAATAACGCATACCGTGGACCTGAAGCTGCTTTACTTTAATGTTATCGTCCAAATGAAGGGGTTTCAATACGAGGAAAAAACACATTTTATTTATGAATGCTAAAAAAATCAGAGACAGAAATCCCTACGCTGTTTCCTGCTGAATAACACCCCTCAGAGGTCAGATGTTGTTTGTCTGAAATAGTTTCTAATTTACACTGCAATTCAGTTTAATGCGCTTTAATGTTCACCTCACTACATTTCCCTGAGAAAGTTATGTTTTTGTCTGTTGAATATGGCTCAGGCCTCTGTATATCATCAGAGATATTATTATTCTTCTTTCTCTAACACTGCAGTAAACACTTCAGAAACGTTAAGAGTTTGAGACTGGACTGGTGTCACCGCTCAGTCTGAGGTGAGCTAACGTTATTGTAGTTTCTGACAGTTTTCTTTATGACTGAGACACATTCTGAGCGGTGTGTGCGCCTATAAAGCTGTGTGAGGTTTGATGTCGATGTAATGTAATGTAAGGTAACGTAATGTATTCAGCGTTAACGCCGATAGGGGGCGACATGTGTTCAGAAACTCCTGAACTTCGGAAAAGGCCAAGATTTCCCCCAGAAAAGATTCACTGAAGCCACAATCACAAGGAAACTCGACAGAGTATAAATAATTACCACATATCTTCAGTAATTTCAGCTTTGTTAAATGTCATTAGTTCAAAACGCGCTGTGCCTCACGGTTTTGTCTCAGTCTCGGGCACGTGCTGGTGGCGGGCTTTTCTCTCTGCGCCGTTGTCAGGAAAATTCTAGAAGGATCATAAACTGGACACGTGACTGAATCGGTGGATGACTGCGTGGATGAACTCAT